>NC_054548.1:242500-297500 GCF_017654505.1 Polyodon spathula | reverse complement strand
GTGGGAACAGTGGGAGGAACAACACCACCCGATGCCCTGGTCACTCCAATAAAGAGGGGTGAACCGCCTTCCCGAAAGCCAGAGAGGGGTGAGGATCTGCCGTCGCTCCCAGAGCCAGAGAGGGAGGAGGATCTGCCGTCGCTCCCAGAGCCAAATTTTTAAATTGGCAGGGATGGGGTTAATTTCCCCTACCTGCCTGGGTTTATTATGTTCAGGTGGCTGGGGTTGATTAGGTTAATTAACGATCAATCAGAGCCCAGCCACCTGACATAAAAGGAGACCTCTTTGGTTTTGGTTTTGGTTTTGGTAAATTTGAATCCAGTGAAGGCATTGCCCAGCCTGGAAACCTTGTTTTTGTAAGTTTGTTTTTGTATTGGGTTATTTTTGGTGTTTAAATCCCTTTTTTACCATTGTGCACTTTTGTTTTGTGTTATAATAAAGTTAGTATTTTTTTTTTAAATGCAGACTGTCTCTGGGCCTCTATCCACTCGCCAGCCTGCCACACTGCCCAAGGAGGAGGAAGGGCTGGGGCTGATTGACATTGCCAGTCGGACTGCCACTTTCCGTCTGCAGTCAGTTCAGCTGCTGTATGGTCCGGACACCGAGTCCTGGAGACCACTAGCCTGTGCCCTGCTGAGAGAGGTGGGGGTACTCCAGCTGGATATCAGTTTGTTTCAGATGAACATCAATAGGCTGACTACATCAAGGCTGCCCAGTTTCTACCAGAGCTTGCTGGGGGCCTGGAGTCTGCTGAGGGCACGGCCAGAGGAGGTCTCCCTCACCCTGCATTGGTTTCTAGAGATGCCCATTATTTATAATTCCAGCCTGGAATCTGAGGTCTCCAGCCTCCCTGCTTATACTCAGCTACTGGTAAGAGCTGGAGTCACACAGCTGCGCCACCTGCTGGACCTGCCACTTTACTGCTGGCGGAGTCCGGAAAGCCTGGCTGCGGTCCTGGGGCTGCGCTCGTTGCTCTGTGTAGACAAGTTTCTGCGTCAGATCCGTGCTGCTCTACCTTCCAAGCGGCTTTTGCTCCTGAAGCCTTTTTTTGAGGATCATCAGATCCCTCCGCCACAGCCCCCAGTTCTAAGACTGCTTGTGTCCCCTGCACTGAACCAAAACGCCAGCCCCCCGGGACCTCTGCTGAGCATAAATGGACAACAGAACTCCCTCTGGACACTGTCAAGGGTAAGATCCTGTATAGAGCGTGTGTGAAGGTCCAGCACCAAGCACAGCTCAGGCAGCTCCCTGACACACAGGGAGCCGGCCAGGAGCAGTATATATAAGTCACCGTTAAATAAAAGGGCAGGAGATTTGCAGTGGCGGGTGTTACACACCACCACTGCTGTTAACTCTTTTATTAGTGTTATTAACCCTTCAGTGTTTGACTCCTGTCCATTCTGTACCCAAAGAGAAACTGTTTTGTGTTCTGCATCTGTTTACAAGCACTTTTTACTTTTTTAGAGGTACTTTTTACTGATCTTAACCTACATTTTAATGAAACAATATTTATTTTTGGTGTTTGTTTTACAAGACAGAATAAGTCCATTGATATCAAATAGCAAATTTTATCTTGGGGGGGGGGGGGGGGGGGGTGTATTGGGGGGGGGGGGGGGGGGGGGGTGTAAAATGGCAACATACAAGAGCAGGAAAAACATGGTTGACGGTTATTTGAGCCATGATGTTCTTATGATTTTTAAGATGATAGTCAAATGCTGGGTGAGAGTAGATTATAATTTTTATAAACTAATGCATAATCTTGAAATGTTTGAAATGATCTGGTGTATATATGTGAATTGGAAGATGAAGAACTGTGTTTTAATGTGTAGGTTTGCTGTTGCTTTGTTTTTTTTTTGGATCCTGAGTTTGTGTGTGTATCGTCTTGCTGCACTTTGTGGTTGAGGGGCAAAAAATTTTTAAAAAACAGTGACTGATTGAATCACTTTTTGTATCCTGTATTTTAAATTTGTTGTCAATAAAGTACACGTAAAAATCAAAATCAAATCTCTCTGTCTCTCTCTCTGTCTGTCTCTCTCTCTCTCTCTCTCTCTGTCTCTCTCACTGTGTTCACATTCACTCTGCAGAGAGGTAAATCTGCATGACCCCTGCCATTTTACACACTTCATTATTTCACTCTCTCCTAAAAAACTGCATTAGATCGAGATTTTAGTACCATCACTCCTACCTGAAGTACACTGCATCATTACATAACCTGGCCACCAGCAATGCATCTGCAATAGCACACGAGCTGGCCTTTATAAATGGCGGGTCACTGAAAATGGCACTGTATTGATTTTAGCAGCTTTTACGTGGCTCGTTATAGTATAGAGTGGTGTTAGCTAACTCGATTTTTTTTTTTAATGTCAAGGGTATTTATGAATTGGACCAAACACTGCGATACTATTATGTTTGTTTTAATGCCATGGTTTCCAACACATTTAGCATGCAGGGTATACAAAACACTGAGCCTGCGGAGGCGATAGCTTAGTAAGATTACATGCACGAGAGGGTTAGATGATTTACCTCAAATATCACTGTGCAGGAAGTCAAACATTAGGTCTTTGTCACCGGGAAACCAAAAAGTCTCAAGACCACAATATAGCAGCCATCTTAGCTCACAGGTCAAATTAAAGAGCACCATTAGATTTCCATGAGGAGTTTCCATAACACCTGAAGTCAGCATCTGAAATGGTTTACAAGATTTTAGCAGTTCAAGCAATGTATTTACAAACTCATAAAAGATTCCACCAACAGGCTTCCTAATAAACTGCACAGAGCAAAGTGGGCCAGGTATCATGGATCAAACTGTGTACAGCCACTGATGCCCAGAGAGCTCTGGCAGGAGGGGTGCTCAGGCAGTCTTATATGTGACCTTCCACTCACAAGCACAGTACCATACCCACTGTGCCAGAATCACCCTTGTGTTAAACTGACTTGGAGGCAAGCCAGTGTACATCTGAAGACAAGAATGAAATGATATTTACAAATACTTGAAAACCTTGACCCACAGGAAAAGCACTGCCTTGAAAAATAAAGTTGAAAATGTAATAATGCACCACCTCTGCTTGTCGACGTTACTCCTCAATCAGTTTTGTAAATGATTCAGCTTTGAATTGCAATGAAGTAGGTCTGTATGCAAATTGGACAGTTTTGTCTGCTTCTTTTGCTGCTCATCCCATCTCGCGGAACATTGACTAGGTGTTGACATTGAGTTGACATTGATCCACAGCTTCTTTGCCAAGCAAGGAAGTTTCACTGTAGTGAAGAATTAAGATGCAGCTTTATTACAGTTTTATCAGTCAGCTTATCCTTTGCATGCAGGATGAACATCTCGATGCAGTAAACTCTAAGTGTCTCTTTGAATGTGCATGAATGTTGCTGAACAATGCCCCCTTGGGTTCCTTTGGTACCCTTTGGTATTAGGATTCTTGTTATTTTCAGCCTCGCCAGGCTACAGACACAAACAATGTTACTCAGGCATATTATATGTAATCTAAGTTTCGACCAGCAAGGAGTCCAACAGCACTGTTGAAAGCAGAGGCAAAAAAACAAAAAAACTCTGCCAACAAGGAAATAGATGGGAGTATGTAGGAGTTGCAGTTCGTGTCCACTAGAGCACTAGGACTGTCGCCCATATTTACATAATGTCGTTTTAATTACTCTGATTACAATCAGAGCTTTCATCGAAGCTCCATTAGGGGGCACGCTACTCTATAAATCCAGGCAGAATGTCCAGCTTTAATACTTTTTTTATTTTAATTTTTTTTAAAAACGACCGAGAAGAAACTTCATATAGTTCTGTCATCTGTATGTGCAGAAAAGAGCAAACCAAGTTGCTACCTTGGTTGTGTGTATTTCTTATCATGTGGGAGGTCCGGATCAACCCTTTTCCATTCAGCTGGCATTTTCAGCCTTCATGCTGCGGCCGCAGAGGTTGTTCTGGGCCTTGCAGATTATGGCTTTGTTTTCAATACACATTCTAACACACTCAGAGAACAGGATTAACAGACCTCTGGTCATTTGCATTTTTTAAAAGGACCAGAAATAAGTCTGGGATGGATTGCGAGTTGAATCCCCTGCTAGAGCAACTACTATCAAGACAGAAAGGATTGAGAAAGGGCAACAGGCCCAGGGAAAGTAGCTCAGCTTCTGAAGTTCTGAGCTTCAGAGACATTCTTCTCAAATATACCAGTAGTGGGGGCCAAAATGACTTTAGTCAACTATAATGCTGGTTCAGACTATTTGCTGCAGATAAGCGCCGGGCGGAGTGGGGGAATGGGGAAATATCATTTTGGACTATGATTAATCTAACCTTAATTATGAACATGACATTTCGAATCATTAAAAGAAAAAAAGAAAACAGCAGCATTGGTTAATTGCAAATGATATTGTTTGCAACTTGAATTAAGAGCCCATGAATGAATGGGCTGCACAGGTACTTACACTCACATGTTGACAATGACACACTTCAGGTTTTTTTTAAATCACCCAAACAGTGATCTTACATCTAAGTTTTATACAATAATAGTGATGTACAATAAGTAATGACTGTTGCAGGTTTCAATGTCAATTTGCTGGTTTGACCCACAAAAGGCAAGTCACTTGGGTGGTCTGCATTAACCATCTGATTAATGTCTGAGCAGGACAATCATGACTGTGTTTCAAAATAAGTAACCATGCCTACTACAGTACACAGGATGCACCAACAGTAAGTACTGAGAGAAAGCTACAAAAGTCAAGGGATGTTCACTTAGGTTTCAAGATGCACTCCAACTGCAGCTTCTAAAGTGCCTAGGGAAGTTTATGGTAATGAAAGATTGCACATCTTTAATGCAGCACTAGACATGTGAAATAAAATCTCCCAGCATCTCAGACTCTGCCATAACCCTGGCAATCTGAAAGAAAACTACTGGCAGACTTATCTTATTATAATGAACTGTATCACAGGTGTTCTGTGTTGCTTTTGCTGCACTCTGTGACCATGAACGTGTGACTATAACAGATATGTTTTAATTCAGGAAACCAAGAGATATGTGGATCAAGGGCTGGCCATGGAATCATGTACAGTACCTTTGGGTCATCAGTTCAATTGTAATTACTTTTGTCAGTAAGCGAAAGTACATTTCATATACACTATACTTAATGTCTTAGCCAAGTCCCAGTGAACAGGCATTCCCATTGTAAACTAGAACCTAGCTGGCACTACAGGGCAGTTACACTGTCAGCCTCTCGGAGCAAGCAAATATGAGAACAGGGGCTGAACTCCCCCTCGCAAGGGTTTGTGTCTCTCTTTAGAATAGCATGAGGGACCAGGCTTGTGAATATAACCTCATGAAAACAAACACATTTCAAATAAGACAAACAGCTCCATCAAATATTTGCAGGGATGACTGCTTCTTATACAGAGACTTTATGTAGCTGAGCATAACGAACAACAGTTCCTCTTAAGTATCTAAAAGCAATGCTGTTCTCATAACAGACACTTCATGTAGCTGAGCATAACAAACAACAGTTCCTCTTACGTATCTAAAAGCAATGCTGGTGCATTCATACCAGAAATGTCAGAATGTCCTTCCCCTTCTAGTCTTAGACCTCTGCGTCCTGTGAGCAAGCACTGTGCTCCAAACCCATTTAAAAAAGTGATGAAAGAGCCTTTCAAAACAGATATAACTTCTTATATATAACTATATAACTTCTCAAGGTATTTATTGTTGTGTGCTTGGCATGTTTGAGGGTGTTATTGTAACCTTGCTGATATTGCTGACAGTGCATCCCTGTGATCAAGATGTTGTATCACAGAGTGAAATACTGAATGCAATAATAATGCAGCATTAGATTCCGTTATGATTAAGCTGGTCATTCCTCAAGTCTGTACTCTGCCTACTACTCTCCTGTAGCAATTCCAAAGTCTTGTTATGATTAAGCTGGTAATTCCTCAAGTTCGTACTCTGCCAACTGGTCTCTTGTAGCAATTCCAAAGCCTCAATTCATTCTCCTACTTACATTCTGACAGATTAATATATATATATATATAAAATTCAAACTGTATATCCGCTGTTGCTCATTCTCCACTGGTGATGACCAGCTGGCACAGTTGCTAATCTATAATAATGGCAGAATCTCAGGCAGATATACCGCTTGCACTGCACTGCTGTAACTTGACCTCGGTCTCTTGATGTTATCTCCTGATGACTTTAGCTGAATATCTGTAATGTAGTACTGCAACTAACCACTTTCCCGGAGTTGGGCTCTATTTTTGCTTTTCTGCTGTACTCACAGTGCGAAGCCACTCTGCCCCCATTTCTCTACTCAGCGCAGTCCCCTGGCTTCCAAGCTCAAGCAGCTGTGGCTGTATTGTGCAGCAAACTTTTGATTCAGTTTACACTGGGTGATTAAAGACAGCCAGTAAAGGCTGTCAGCTCCAGTGCAGATTACCCTAGTGTGTGTGCATGAGCTAGAGAGAGAGAGAGAGAGAGAGAGAGAGAGAGAGAGAGAGAGAGAGAGAGAGAGAGAGAGAGAGACTTTTGACTTTTAAGATCCTTTATTTAAATATTCCAAATAAAATCCATTAAAATTCAAATAAAGGTAAAACACAACAAAAGTTAAGATTCCTACTGCCTGAGCAAAATTTAAAAAATCCTAAAATATATCGTGTTCTCCTTAAAAACAGATTTTAAACAAAATAAAAGGATCATTAAAAAATCAATATTAAACAGTGTTTTTTTTTTCTTTGTTGAAAACAGATAAAAGCCAAAAATAAAACACTGTAAAACAAAAATTTAATAAAATTAGAACAAAAACTGGAGCTCCCCCTCCTCACTCACAGCACACAAGGCGTCTCCCACACACCACCTCTCCTGAAAGTCCTCCAGGTTACTGACCAGTTTAAAATACTCAAACTCTACTCTGATCTGGCTGACCACGAGCACCCTGAACTGAACCACTAAACTGGTCAGTCCAGAACCAGAGAGTTGATTTTTCCTTGTCTTTAAAATAGCCAATTTTGCCTGTCCAAATAAAAAATTAATAAGAACACACCTGTTTTTCATTTTAAAACTGTATAGAACCCCAAAAATAAAAAGCTCCTTACTAAAAACGACCCCTAAATTATTCAGGATTCCCTGCAGTAAATTAAAAAGTGGCCGCAGCCTCTCACACTCACTGTAGGCATGAAAGAGAGTTTCCTCTGCTGAGCAAAAAGCGCACTGCTCACTGATGCTGGGGTCCACTCTATGGAGAAACCTGCCTGTGGACACAATGCAGTGTAGAATCTTCCACTGCAGGTCCCCCACTCTCTTGGCGAGAGGCGGTTTGTACAGCACCCTCCACACCGGCCTGTGCCCCTCCTCTACAGCCAAGTAAGCTCGCCACTTAGAGTCTACCAGACCCCTTAGCCTACTATACTCTGTGGCTTTAACACACAATTTGTATATCTGTTTTCCATTCATTGTGTGAAAGATCATTTCCTCCACATTCTGCAATTTAAGCAAAGTCCCTCCATTCTCTCCACCGCCGTCACCTTCCTCACCTACTGCTGGTGACACGATCATCCCTGGAAATAAGGAAAGCTGTCTCTGCTCTGTGCCTCTGGACAACTCCTCCCTCAGGACTGCCTTGAGCCGCGGGGAGAGGCAGCCCCTCAACTCACCCATCAGTCTTTCTGCAAGCCTCTCTGAGTGCCAGCCTAGCTGTGCAGTTAGCTGGGAGGCAGTTAGCCAGCAGGAGAGCTCAAGGTTTAACAGGTGGACCATCCTGGTTACACCTGCTTTTAAAAAACTGGCACAGAGCGTCATCGACTGGAGGAACTTAACTGGAAAGAGTGGATTAAAAAATAGGGGCTCCTCAAACAGGTCCTGCCCTGTCAAGGACTCCACATCCCTTTCCACCCTCACCAGCTGCCAGGCTTTTAAAATACTTTGATAAAAAGGAGGAAGTCCTGCTTTACTAAAACTGGTGTTCTCAATTAAAAACAGGTGTTTTCCTAACCCCAGCCCCCCAAATCTATTGAGAAGGAAACAGGCCAGCCTCTTCCAATGAGCCTCCTCCTCAGTGTACAGGAGTCTCTGAACCGCCTGCAGTCTGAAGGCTGCCACCCTGCTGGCAATGCTGACTAGCCCCTGCCCCCCCTCATCACTAGGGAGGTAGAGGACTGCCGGCCTCAAACTGTGTCTCCCGCTCCAAAAGAACTCCAGCAACACGCTCTGGATCTCCTTCACCAGGCCCTGGGGTGGGTCCAAGCATACCAGCTTGTGCCACAAGCTAGAGGCCACCAGATTATTAATAACAAGCACCCGGCCCTTGAAGGACAGTTGAGCCAGCAGTCCCTTCCACCTCTGCAGCCGCCCCCTCACCCTATCCAACAAACCCTCCCAGTTCTTTTTCATGTAGTTTTCTGTTCCGAGGTACACCCCCAACACTTTAATACCTGTTCTGTTCCATTTCAGCCCCTCAGGCAGGAAAGGAGGGGTGCCCTCATCCCAGCCGCCTGACAGGAAGGTGTCACATTTTGCCCAGTTTACTCTGGCAGAAGATGCTCTCTGGAACTCATTTAGAGTCTGCTGCAGCGCTTGGACATCTGCATCCCCCCTCACAAACACAGTCACATCGTCTGCGTAGGCAGACACCTTCACTGTGGCAGAGGAGGGTGTGGAGGGCGAGGAGGGCACTGTCCATCCAGCTAGCCTGACCCTCAGCAGGTGCAGCAGGGGCTCTATAACCAGTGAATACAGCATACCAGACAGGGCACAGCCCTGCCTTATACCCCTGCACACTGGGAAGGGCTGACTCAGCCCATTGTTGATCTTTAAAATACTAAAAATGTTGGAATATAAAAGCCGAATATAAGAAATAAAACCAGGACCGAACCCGAAGGCTTCCAGTGTATGAAAGAGGTAGGTGTGGTCGACTCTGTCGAAAGCCTTCTCTTGATCCAGGGAGACCATTCCTACATTAAAATCACAAATATCACTTACAGTTAAAAAATCTCGAATAAAAAACAAGTTATCAAAAATAGAGCGACCCGGTATACAATATGTTTGATCCATATGTATTACAGTTCCAATAACACTTTTTAATCTATTAGCGATTGTTTTGGATAAAATCTTTAAATCAGAACATAAAATTGACACAGGTCTCCAATTTTTAAGCTGGCATAGGTCTCCCTTCTTGGGCAGCAGTGTAACCACTGCCCTACGGCAGCTAAGAGGCAGTTCCCTGTGGCTGAGGCTCTCTCTCAGAACCTGGAGCAAATCCTCCCCCATTATATCCCAGAAATTATTATAAAATTCTGCTGGCAGTCCATCGATCCCGGGAACCTTTCCGCTGGAGAGCTGCTTGACAGCGGCGGTCATCTCCTGGTGGGTCAGCGGTGCGTCCAGCTGAATCTGCTCCTTCTCACTGAGGCTGGGTAACCCCTGGAGCAGCCGCTCAGTGTCCTCTATGTTGCACAGTTCTTTATTATAAAGTTCCTTGTAAAAACGCACCGCCTCTCTGCTGATTTCCTCCCGGGTGTGCAGTTCTTTCCCACCAGGAGTCCTGATACAACACAGCTGTCTACTGTCCGCTCTCTTCCTCTCCAGGTTGAAGAAGAAACTAGTGGGGGCATCCATGTCTCTCAACTCCATGAATCTGGAACGCACAATCGCCCCCTTCACTCTTTCCTTCAGCAAGCTCCCCAGCGCGATTTTCTGCTCCTTTAGGTTCTCCAGGGTCTGTTCTTTAAATTCTGAATTTAACCTTTCCTCTAGGAGGAGGATTTTGGACTCCAGTTCTCTCACGGCTGTGTTCAGTGACCTGGTTGCATTTATAGTATATTGTTGACAAAAACATTTAATTTGTATTTTGCCAATGTCCCACCACTGTCTTAAATCTTTATATTGTGCTTTTTCTTTTTTCCAAATTATCCAAAAAAGTTTGAATTGTTGCTTAAATTTTACATCTTGTAATAATTTTACATTGAAATGCCAGTAAGATGCTCTGTGGGGTTCTGATTGAATTAATACTGTAATTAATAGACAGTGGTGGTCAGAGAGACTACTGGGGATGATTCTTGCTTTGATAAATTTATTTAAATCGTTTTTTGAAGTATAAAACCGGTCTAGTCTTGCTCTATATACACAGTCTGTGTGATACTGAGACCAGGTGTATTGTCTTGAACTGGGGTGCAGGCATCTCCATATGTCAACCAGGTCACTGGACTCTAACAATGCAGCCAACTCTCTGGAGGACTGAGGGTGTGGTTCATCATTATTTCTATCAATATTAAAATTAACAGTACAATTAAAATCTCCTCCTACTACCACCACATCATTATTATTAATATTAAAAAGAGCTTGCTTTAATTTCTTAAAAAATAAAATTCGTTCGCCCCCTCTATTGGGGGCATAAATATTAATAAAAACATACACTGTACTGCCCAGCCTAGCTCTTACTTTTAAAATCCTCCCTTTCTCGATTTCATCTATATCTAGTAAAACTGCCCCCAGGCTGGGTTTAAAAAGCACGGCTACTCCTGCACTGGTACTAGCGCCGTGACTCATCACGCACAGCCCCTTCCACTCCGCTCGCCACGCCTCCTCATTCTCCTGATCCGAGTGCGTTTCCTGCAGAAACACCACCCCCGCCTGCTTCTGCTCTAAAAACCCGACTAGCTGCGCCCTCTTAAAAGACTGTCTGCAGCCGTTTAGATTAAAAGAAATAAAAACGCACCTTTCCATCATAGCTAAAAAAACTAACACACTAAAACAAGTAATAAAAGAAGTTTCATAAAACACAGCCATTTTTAAACAAGAGATTTTGAACCACTTTTAAGATCCTTTTTAATTTTCTGAACAATTTTTTTTTTTTAATCTATAACGTTTTGGCTGATCAAATTCTTCTATTGTGGCTTTCCTTGTTATAACGTGAGCGGAGTGGAGAAATAACCTTAGATCAGGGAAAAAACTCTCTATTTCTACTCCCCTTTTCCCTTTTGTTTCTATCATAAAATCATTTACCTGCTCAAGTGTGTATAACTTTTTCTTACTGACGGGTTGGCTATCAGGGATGTCTGAGATAAGCGAGGAGTCAGAGAGCTCCCCCTCCATCTCATCCGCGCTGTCCTCTCGCTCGCCCCCGAGAATCCGTTCCTCCGCAGCTCCCTCCGACTCCCCGACACCGGTCTCTGCTACAGCCGGCACTATTTCAGGCGGCTGAGATTCAGCTAGCGGAGAGTCTTGCACCGCGCCTGGCTCACCCTGCGCTGTGCTCTCTTCCTCCGCGTTGGGAGGGACTGACGCCCCGCCTGGAGCCCGCAGTCTCCCTGTCTGCACGGGTTCGGAGTTCTGCACTGGCTGCGCTCTGCCATCCGGCAGCTCTGCAGCCTTCCGCTGAATTCGTGTCTTTTTCGCTACTACCTTGAATGATTCTTCACCATTCTCAGTAGTAGCGGTATTATCCTCCGAACCCGTCAGTGACAGGCTGCGGCTGGGTCTCTTTGTGCGAGGCCGTGGTGTTGGTGGTTCTGCTCCGGTTTCCTTCTGGATCGCCCCCTCCTCGGTCAGCACGGGCTCGCTCTGCGGCTGCGCTGGGGGAGCCGACTCTTCCTCCCGCTCACCCCCAACACCCCCGACTTCCTCCCCGCCAGCATCGCCCTGATCCTGCCCTGTCTCCGCTCTAGCCTCCTTTCTCGGGCAGGCTTTTCTCTGGTGTCCCTGTTCTCCACAGTAAAAACATCTCATCGTTTCGGAACTGACAAAAACTACACAATTCATCCCTTCCACGTTAAAATTCCAGGCAACATTAATGACTTGGTTAGGATCATTTAGTAAGACAAACGCCTGCCTTCTAAACGACATGACGTGCCTAACACTGTTATTTTTGCACCCCAGCGGGATTCCCTTAATCGGGGACACCAGTTTACCAAAACGAGCTAAATTCTTTTCTAATTGCTCATTTTTTAAAAACGGAGGCACATTAGAAATAATAACTTTCGTAACCGGGGTTACTAGAGGGGAAACCTGAACAAATTCACCTTTCACTGTAAATCCTTCCTCTACCAGCTTGTGTACCAGAGACACCTCCACTAAAAATATTACTAGCGCTTTATTCATTCTTGACGCCGACATAATATTTTCAAACCCCACCACCTCTCCTACTGCCAGCAGGCACTCCTCCACCGAAACCCCGGGGTCAGGCAGGCAACGGACCCCGTGTCGGCGGGTGAGAGCCCCCAGCCCTCCTGAACGAGACCCCATAACGGGATCTCCAAACACCCTACAAACAAACAAACAAACACACACACACACCACTAACCTACGAACAAACAAACACACAAAAAAGAACAACTAAGTAACTATCAAACAAAACAAAATAAAAATAAATAAATAAATAAATAAATAGATAAAAATAAATAAATTTCCCGGTCCTACCGCATAAAAGCCCTTCCCACAATCCTCCAAAGAGAGAGAGAGAGAGAGAGAGAGAGAGAGAGGAGAGAAGAGAGAGAGAGAGAGAGGAGAGAGAGAGAGAGCATGCATGTGGCAAAATTACATTCAGCGAAAAGTGAAAAGGTGCATGCCTGTTTTACTCTTATGTAACTGGTAAATGAAAACTCTTCTTGGATATGTGATTACATTAAATCACAGGCACAGAGCATGCACATAATGAACACAATACCACCACTGTACCAGAAACATGATTAATATCATTAAATCACACCACTCCTAGAAAATGTCAAATTGTACTTAATGCGCACCACTTATTTACTGCCTCTAATGCACTGTATTGTTCTTTCCTCCTCTGCTATAATGTCTGCTGGGCACTTAGGAATAACTGGCCTATTCATAGCTGTGGATAAATATCGCTGCGCTACAGGTTCATTTTCTCTTAGTAAGACCTAAGAGTTGTTTACATCTTATAACACGGAGGTGGAGGCAACATCAAACCCCATGGTATAATAGAACAGCCAAAGATGCCAACTTGAGTATTGTCATGTGACAGCATTTGCTATTAGTAAATGTCTTAATTCAGACATACTGAATTTACAGTGACAACTACCGGGTGATAAGCCAAGGAGACAACTTGAAACTATCTACGGATTTCATAAAAACAACGCTTTTGAAAACAGGCACGCCCACAGAAATCATCCATTTTAACTGCAATGTTACTTTTAACTACCTGTGACAAACACTTAGTATTAAAATAAAATCAGAGACAGCAGCTTTTCTTATTCACTTTTTGACCACAGGCAATCCAGCTTTGAAGATAAGCACAGAGACAGACTGCTATATATATATATATATATATATATATATATATATAATATATATATATATATATATATATATATATATATAATATATACGAAGATAAGCACAGAAACAGAACTTCTATTTTAACATTAAATTCTTAAACTCAGTGAACATGTTAAAACTTCAATATGAAGCCATACAGAGAAATAAAATAAGAAAATGCATTAATATGTTATAAAACAGTTTGTTTAATATTCCAGGCACCTTGTTTTCAGCGGTTGCCTCTGACGATGGTTCCAGTTGGATTTGCAGCTGGACTGGGGTGTTACATTTCAAGCTGTGTAGCTTCAAATCGTTCTTATTGTTACTGTGATTGGCTGCAAAGATAACAGGGCTGGCCAGAGTTTGGATATTGTTTTGTTGGGCGGGTTTTTATTGTGCACAGTTTCCTAGTAACTGAACACATTGTATTCTGTAAGTGGAAGTTTTAGGGGAGGCAGACAAGCTCTGCAGCAAAAAATGTAATATTTTCAAATAATATTTGACTCTGTGTAATTAATATTTGAATACTTAAAAGCTAAATTGTTTTATTCAAGCATATATATTTAAATATGTCAGCTATTTGAAATAGTTGTCCCAGGTCTGGTACACGGGTTATCTGGACTGCTGCATGCGAGTCCACACTTATGAAGATGAAATTTTGCAAATCAAAGGTAGCACAGTGTGTAATGTGCGTAAGCATGCAGGCGCTAATGGTTGAAAAGCTACTACAGTCCTGTGGTGGGTCATGTCTTATTAAAATTTAAAATGTAATATTTCTGTAAAAGCAATTTACCTCCTGAAAACTGTCCCATAGAATATGTATTATATTGCCGATAGCAATTGTTTCTACATGTGTGGGCACTTTTAGTTTTTTTTGTGTGCTTCTTTGTTTTTTATGAATGTGTTTTCACAAGCATGCAGAGTGAATGAAGGTTCTTATTTGTTAGGTGCTTCACAGCTGGCTGTTAAAGCTAAAGGGAGCCATGGAATAATAATGTGTGTATGCTCTGATGAGATTTACAGCAAACACACAGTTTCATACTCTATCAACCAACACTCTATTAATCTCACATATAATAATAATAGTAATAATAATAATATGATCGTCCCTAACCCCAGTTTGACATGTGCATGGATGATTAATTGTGTTTTAATTTCACTTGTTATACAGTTTTACTTAATTATTATACCAATGTAGCTCACTGTGTGTATTCTTTATCAGGTTAGAAAGTTTTTCTTTTTTTTTTCCTGCTACAGGAGAACTGCAATGGATTGGCACTTATTTCTTGCATATTTCTGCATGTTACAATGCTGCACCATGACCTGCTCTGCTGTTTAGCAAAAGGAGGAATCTCAAAGATTTGTAATGGTTGTTTCTCAATTGTTGTAATATATGTTAATTTATGTTAATTCTTTTACTTTATCAGTGTAGGATGTCTTTCTTTAAACAATGTTAACCACTTCATGTTTATTGTCCTATTACAGTCCATAACAACAGTGTGGTATATTAATAACTATCTCATTCAGATACAGTTATCCTGTTATTAAACCCCCGAGTCAAAGTCGTCCAGTAAAGAGAATATGTCTCGCATTATTAGATTCCTCCTGATGAAAAACTTGAAATAAATCATCTAGCTGTAAAGTGATGTGTTACGTACCAAAATGATATATCTGGTAAATGAAATCACAGAAAACTCAAATTGTTGTGTAAACATAAATCCCAATAACATGCAACATGCATCATCTTACAAACTCATTCCTTTTTCAAGACGGATGATTGTATTTGAAACAAGCAGTGATGAAACATATCTGATGCTGCTGAAAATTGCATTATAGTTGTCTGTATTAATTGTGGTGCTATATATATATATATATATATATATATATATATATATATATATATATATATATATATATATATATATATATATATATACACATGCAGTGCCTATAGAAAGTCTACACCCCCTTTCAAAATGTTCACCTTTTGTTGCCTCATAGCCTGGAATTAAAATGCATTAAACTAGTTTTCATTTTTTTTCTTTTTCATTTATCTACACATACTACCCCACAACTTCCTAGTGAAAAAAAAAATATTTTAAAAATATTCTAGAAATTTGTAGAAAATTAATTAAAAATGAAAACTGAACTAGCTTAGTTGGATAAGTGTCCACCCCCCCTTGTAATAGCAATCCTAAATTAGCTCAGATGTAACCAATCGCCTTCAAAATCACACACCAAGTTAAGTGGCCTCCACCTGTGTTAAACTGTAGTGATTCACATGATTTCAGAAAAAATTCAGCAGCTCCTGTAGGTTTCCTCTGCTGGGTAGTGCATTTCAAAGCAAAGACTCAACCATGAGCACAAAGGTGCTTTCAAAAGAACTCCGCGACAAAAGTTCTTGAAAGGCACAGATCACGGGATGGTTATAAAAAAATATCAAAGGCCTTGAATATCACTTGGAGCATGGTCAAGACGATTATTAAGAAGTGGAAGGTGTATGGCACCACATCAGGCAGTCACACCAAACTGGATGACCGAGCAAGAAGGAGACTGATCAGAGAGGCTACCAAGATTCCAATGGCAACTTTGCAAGAGCTACAGGCTTTTATGGCCAAGACTGGTCAAAGTGTGCATGTGACAACAATATCCCAAGCACTCCACAAATCTGGCCTGTATGGTAGAGTGGTAAGAAGGAAGCCATTACTCAAGAAAGCCCACCTTGAATCCCATTTGAAGTATACAAAAAAACACACAGGAGATTCTGTTGCCATGTAGCAAAAAGTTTTGTGGTCTGAGAAAACTAAAATGGAACTTTTTGGCTTAAATGCAAAGCATTACGTTTGGCGCAAACCCAGCTCAGCGCATCTTTATCAGGACAGAAGGGAAAATGAATGGAGCAAAGTACAGAGAAGACCTTGAGGAAAACCCGCTGCCCGCTGCAAGAAAGCTGAAACTGGGACGGAAGTTCACCTTTCAGCAAGACAACAACCCAAAGCACACAGCCAAAGCTTCACTGGCGTGGCTAAGGTAAATGTAAACATCTTTGAGTGGCCCAGTCAGAGCCTGACCTAAATCCAATCAAAAAATTGTTGCATGACTTGAAGAATGCTGTCCATCAACACTCCTCAAGGAACTTGACAAAGCTTGAACAGTTTTGTAAAGAAGAATGGTCAAATATTGCCAAATCTAGGTGTGCAAAGTAGGTAGAGACCTATCCCAAAAGACTCACAGCTGTAAAAGGTGCTTCCACCAAGTATTATCTCAGGGGGGTAGAGACTTATCCAATTATGATCTTTCAATTTTGTATTTTTAATACAGAATTTTTTTTCTCAATAAAAAAAAAAAAAAATTCCCTTAACAGTGTGGAGTATGATGTGTAGATAAGTGGAACACAATCCTGAGGCACTGACAACAAAATGTGAAAAAAGTTCAAGGGGGGGTGTAGAATTTCTATAGGCACTGTGTATGTACATATATATACATATATATAATCTAAGAGGAATAACCAACATTCAAAGATCAACATACATTTGTATATTGAGTCAGGCTGAATACTGCTTAATCCAGTCTTTAATTTAAAAGAGAAAATTCCATATTTATGTTGCAAAAGCTGAGAAACAAATGCTAAGGGGACCTTAAATTGGATTATATTATTATATTACATTGCTGTTTGGTTTAGGTTTTAATTAGAGATGTCACATGATTAGTGAAAACCATCATCATGGAAAGATGTATCACACCCACTCACCCAACTCATTTACTTCCTATTGTTTACCTGGATATGCCCGGCATTGTGGCACGGAGTGCTGAAACCTGTTGCAAAGTATTAACAGGCTTCATGATGTTTCAGTGAAGACAATGCTCAAAACAAATAGTCCACTCTAAAAGGTAAGTGCATTGCTGCAGTGTTTGTAAATACAGTATGTCCCTCTTGAGTTCTGAGGAGGAAGGTAGACCTGCCTCTTAAATCAATGTTGCCTTTACCCGGGCAGATTCCTGGTACATGAAAGGGTGCTGAACATCAATTGTGCCTTTACCTGGGAAGATTCCTGGTACATGACAGGGTGCTGAATATCAATGCTGCCTTTACCTGGGCAGACTCCTGGTACATGAAAGGGTGCTGAACTCACTCTGGTAGCCATTTGTTTTGCTCTTTGGACTGCAATGACTGCAGAGGTTAGGATGTGATATTCTTTCTGGCATATTATCCAAATGTATGTATGGTATTTGCGAGCTTGTACTATATGAATGTAGCCTTGGTTGAGTCTCTGGACTGCATCCTTAGATTGAAACTCACAGCCATTTGACAAAGAACAGTGTCTGCATCTCCTGAGTTTGGGATTTAATAATGAATGTAAATATATAACTTCAAACTAGACATTGGGGGAAAAAATATTTTAATAGACATCTCCATAAAACTCAATCTAAATACTGCTCACTTCACAAAGCAAGGATGAGGGACCGACAATAAGGAATAGCTTCTAACAGAAGACATAATTTTGATTTGACATGTATTACTGTTGACTTTATTCAGAGCAGTGGAAGCTCATAAAAATTCTGAGTGCTTTCCAAAAGATAATGCACAGTAACTGCCTCCTATTTACATCTCACACAAACTACAACATACCAGTCGAAGTCACAGAAAATAGAAATGCAACGGCTTTCATTAGAACAAAGAAGCTTTCCATCATCGAAGGTATACATAAATAGGTGTATAGGTGTTCAATGCAAACATCCACAAAACTTCATGGAATGTCTTAAGGAATGTCTTTTTTTAAGGAATGTTTTTTAAAGAATGTTAGATCACCCAAAGCATCTACTGTGTATTTCAGAAATATTCTTGAAAACAAAATGACAATGTGGATTAAAAATCTTTGAGGAGCTAGCCCGGTGTATCGGAAGCTATGCTGAGGATGTGTGTGAACGACTTTCAGAGGAGTTGCATTACTACCCCACCCAGTGGCACTGGAACAATTCTTAAAGTGGGGGTGCTAAAAGCCATTGAACAAAACTGTAACCCCTGTATATGATGGAAGCCATGCAAAGCCAGCACCCCTAGTTCCAGCACCCTTGACCCCACCCTTACTGATTAGGGACAGAGATTAAAGGATAAGGCACTCCATCTGAATCCCTGGGAGCCGAGAGGTATGAAAAGTAATGAAGAAACATCTCCATCAAACTGGTACCTGTCTGCGGCTACAACCCTCATAATTGAGTTTGTGTGCTATTGATTTCCACAGATGTTATCAAAGTCTTGGGTTACATAGTTCTTGATATAGACTATCAAGACTTAGAGGGCACCTCTGGCTTACAGAGACATGTGCCATCAATGTAAAGTACACATACAAAACATTGAGTACTTTGTTTTGCCATATGATCTCAGAGTCTTGAGTTACAACTACATTAAATAAATGAAAGAATCCAAATCGTGCAAATATAAAAATAATTGTAATTTACTTGTTACACGCTTACATTTGAAATAGTCATAATAACAAATAGGGTTTAAAAATCTGTAACCAGATAATGAATTCAAATATTACCTGGCATCCTTGTAAAGTTAGGGTGATGCACATGTGGATAATTCATCACCTTTCTAGCCCAGTCTACTTTGTGGATTTTTTTAAAGGCAAGAAAAAATGCATTTGGAGTAGATCTGGCTTCTACTTTCCTGAAACGTTTCGTCTGGTCAGTCAGGAGGATTGTTGGTAACGCTTTATATTGCGCGGCATAAATTAATATTAAATAGTTATGCATAGTATATGCATATCTATTTAATATTAAGATATGCATAGTAAATAAATTCATGTTAAATTCATATTTAATAGATACGCAACTGATATTAAATTTACGGTGAATTATTCCTTGTTACTTTTCATTAACATTTAAGTCAGATTAAGTGTATTTTCAATTTAAAACATGTAAACAATGGGAAATTATTGCATATTTTCAAGGGTAACAAAATGTAATATAAATGGACGTGATATGCAATTACAATTACATTCTGCATTTGGTATAATTTATTGATCATGGGATTATTTCAACTCCCACTGAAGACAGTGAGGTTTGAACAGCTGTACTGCTATATATGCTAGATACAAACAATCCATTTCCATTCAACACACGCTCGTTTTCAAACTGCAGCTTTTTATGAATACATTTTTATATTGATGAAGCTATTTTTGGTCTGCAGTTTATTACAACCAGTATCACACATAGTTGTCGAATGTTATTTTATTCATAAATGCTGTTAATAGGAACCATTATCCCAACAGCACCACTCGATTCAAAATGACTGTTTTCCTCCATGTTGGGGCTGTGAGGAGAGAATGATCACACACTGTTGGAATATATATATATATATATATATATATATATATATATATATATATATATATATATATATATATATATATATATATATATTTTTTTTTTTTTTGGAATGCTTCCTTGTGTATGATGGGTTTAAAATTGTACCAAAACATCCTTGAAGAGAAGTCAATATAATAATTGGATGAAAAAAAAAAACCTCTCAGTCCCAATGTGTGATTGACTCATGACTGAATAGGCAACACATATGACTTTTAGAGAAGATGATAAGCTCTTTGTTGATAGTGTTTCTGCATCTGTGAGGAAATGACTCCAGAGCAAAGGGTTTGAAGGCAGTAATAATTTACGAATGGCCATTCCTCCCTCCAGATGAATGTAAACACCCTGCAGACTCTTCATGTTGAAGCAGTGCCGTCCAAGCTAGCCATAGTGGCCCTACACCAGTGGTACACAAGTCTTGCCCCTGGGAGCCATTCCAGTACATGTCATCATTTCAATAACGTCCTAAATTAGCAGGGGCTATTAACAGAGACCTGGCCTGGAATGGCATAAATACAATTACACGAGAGAGTTTAGTTATCTCTCTAGTCCATTTCCAAACGTTCAGGTCTGAAGCAGGTCCTGTACTGTTGGAGGTATCACGCTTTGAGTACGCTGTGTGGAAGGTAGCCAAATTGGAAAGCCACCCAGAAAGTTAAGAAACTGCTTCAACTTTATGGACACTTTAATCACTGTAGTGAAGGCAACACTTTCTTCAGTCAGCATTCTTCAACTTCTAAATGTAATGTGCAGTGGATGGCCCAGATGGAAACGGTCCATCTATAATTATTCTCTGAGGTGATGTAAGAATAAAAATGAAAATAAAAACAGCGCAAGTTTACAAATACATTGTCAGTCATTTCACAGATAGATTGTATGTATACTGTATAATATGGACTGTGTAAAGAAACCTGTCTTTATAAGGGAAAGTCCCGCTTTGAGTTGCCACCTTACCACCGCCTCTAGTCATATGCAGTTACATTTTAGCCAACAACCTGTTTTCTTCTCTGTAGGTTCTGTGATCAGATTCTGTGCTGGAGCATTAACAAACAAAAAGCTACTTTTGGACAATGCTGCTGGAGGAACAGAGAGGCAGCTGCATCAAAGCCATTTCTCTGTTCTCATGGTGCAGATGCCACCCACTCACACTTTTGTTGTCAGTGACTTAAGCTGTCAGACTCTGCAGCTAAGCAAAGCCTCTGTTTATTCCCTCTATTCTTCAAGTATGTCTTTCTCTTAAAGACAGGTTTGATCTTAGCACTTGATTTTTTTCATTATTAATCATAAAAATGATGTAAAAAATAACAGACTTTCTAATTCTTGGGCATCAAAATGGTTTTCATTCCACTTGGAAAGAAAAGTCAGATTGTATACAGTGTAGTATATGTAAAAAATATCAATAACAACTCATTTCAAACCATTTTACACAGAAGTGTTTTTTTCAATAGCAAAGTGACACATAAATAACAGATTGAGAAATCATTTAGACCATGAAAGGTGACACATACTTATTAGTAAGTACAGCGAGTATATCCTCACTCTCTGAATTCATCCCAGTACCGTTTCCTTTGTCTTTGGAACAGAACTCCAGCTCTACATACATATATAATCGACACACACACATCCCCATGCAAATGACGTTGGCAACACACAGACACCCAGGACTTGACTTGCAGCCTCCTAATTTCTGTATAGGATCTGCTCTTTAGTTCATTGAACTGACTTATTTTATACTACTGTACGGATAACAAAACTAATAAATACAAAACATTTTCACCAGAAAACACTGGTTTAAGAAACGCTGTTTGTGTATTACTTGGAAAGCTTTTTCAGGAATAACTGGTTATTATAATTTGTTTTTATTTTTATTTTTTTAAATGTGGTTATCAATTAATTATGCATGAATTTGGAGGCAAACTCTTGACCGCACTTCAAAATCATTTTCCAGAGGGATTCTGATTTTCACAGCAGAGGAACAGAATTCAGTAGGGTTTGTATGTGTTTACACTCAACCGAAACCAGGAGAGTTTTCCACAGAAGACATTCCCTTCAAACCTTTGAGGATTAGTGAAGTGTCATTCTGGGACTGCGGTCGTGTAAACACGCTCACACTGAAGAATCATTCCGGGGCCGCGGTCATGTAAACACGATCACACTGAAGTGTCATTCTGGGACCGCGTTGTCTAAACACGATCACACTGAAGTGTCATTCTGGGACCGCATTGTGAAACACGATCACACTGAAGTGTCATTCTGGGACCACGTTGTGTAAACACGATCACTCTGAAGTGTCATTCTGGGACCGCGTTGTGTAAACACGATCACACTGAAGTGTCATTCTGGGACCGCGTTGTGTAAACATGATCACACTGAAGTGTCATTCTGGGACCGCGTTGTGTAAACACGATCACACTGAAGTGTCATTCTGGGACCGTGTTTTGTAAACACAATCACACTGAAGTGTCATTTTGGGACCGCGTTGTGAAACACGATCACACTGAAGTGTCATTCTGGGACCGCGTTGTGAAACACGATCACACTGAAGTGTCATTCTGGGACCGCGTTGTGAAACACGATCACACTGAAGTGTAATTCTGGGGCCACGGTCATGTAAACACTAAAAAATGAACTTCATTTCTGACTTCGTGGGCGACCGTACTTTGCAGTACAGCTTGTTACACATAGCACTGAATAGGTGAGGAATTGATTTTCATTGTCTGCTTGTTTTATTTTGCGTGTGGTGCCTCTGATGCTCATCCCTATGCACATTACTTTGTTTCCTCTGCTCCAGCTATTTCAGTTCTCGCTGAGGAGGGGGTTGAGAGGCTGCATTTCTGACTTTCCAAAAGGTGAGAAGTACCATCTGTAGGCCTTGCTCAGTATAAAATTCTTGGGAGATGCTAAACCCGGTGCAGCCTGTATACAAGTAATGCTCCATCAATACTGGAGTGAACTGACGACATTACAAATGTCTTCTGAATGGTAACCGGGAACACCACTGTGATACACATGCATTTAGATACCGGAGAGCTGATACTTGTTGACCAAATGTCCTTTAGGACTAAGGGTCGTAAGACTTGTATACCTGGTCTCTTGTGGCAGCTAACTATACAAAATGAAAGATTTTAAAAGCACTGTTTATAAAATGTGATTGTTAAAGATATCAGAAATATGCACTAAATTTAGATGTTGCTGCACAGCTTGTCTGCCTCCCCTAACACTTTCACTAGCAACTACACCTTCCAGAATACAATTACAGTGTCTTCAGTTACTAGGAAACTGTGCACCCAACAAAACATTATCCAATCTCTGGCTAGCCCTGCTGTCTTTGCAATCAATCGCAGAAGAATAAGAACAGTTAGAAGCTGCACATGTTGAAGCGTGAACACCCCAGTCCAGCTGCAAATCCAACTGGAACCAACGTCAGAGGCAACCGCTGAACAAGGTCCCTATAATATTAAACAAATAGTTTTATAAATTAGTAATTGTGACAGGATGACAGAGGGCTGAGGCTCAGAGACAATGTAAAGTCAAAAACTAAAGGTCTTTATTTAAACAAAATAATCAAATAAACAGGCACAATGGCCAACAGAAAGAGGTTCAAACACAAATAACCAAAATGAACTTACAAAATAAATGGTCAGGTTCCAGGTCTTTTAACACCAAACAATAAAACAAACAAAAAGACCTTCTTTCTTTCCAAACACAAAACTCTCCAATACAAAGCAAACTCCCAAACACACACCTCCCAACCAGCACCTCTCCCCTGGCTTTTATCCCCTGTGGCTGGAGCCCAATTAATCAATAATTACTAATCATTCAATTAGAGCTCCAGCCACATTCTCACATGTTTTCCTGGCAAGGAGGAATTTAACTCCCTCCCTGCCAGTTCCAAACACATTCATATAGACAGGCAGTTCCCCGTCACAGTATACGTAAAGGCATTTCCTAATTATGACTTCTCTGTACCGAAATAAAAGTTTTAAATGTACTGAGTTTAAGAATGTAATGCTAAATATGATTTTGTAATTAATCTGCAGAGCCAGTGTGGTACATTATGTAAAAAATTTTTACTCTGTCAGTGTTTAACAAGGTGAGTTTATTCCCAGACCCAAAACTTATCTGCAGCGCTGAGTTTGTGAATAAACGTCGGGAGCACGTATGTACACCAAGAAGATCTCGTGAAGACATAATTGTAACTAGATTTGTGGTAACTTTGATTAAACACCACGAAGTTAATTTGAAAACAAAACAAAGCGAATATTTTATAAACTCTCATCATGTTCTTATGTAAGCTTTCACTTAACATTTCGATGTAGATGTTTTAAATCTACAAACATTTTCGGCCCGTGTACTCCTGAACTTAAGAGCTCGTGCTTACTAACAAAATGATGTCAGTCAATCCTACCTACAGCAGTACTAGCATCATGTCGCTGGCCTCACATTTCCCTATATGACACATGCCCACATTATGGTAAGCTTGTAGTTGATATTTCTTAATGCTATTTTCTTCCTAGTGATTGCAAAGTGAAACGTTTCTATAGAACTCACATGAAGGAGGGCAATTGTGAATGTTTTTTTTTTTTTTTTCTAGGCTGTAACTCAAACATATGCCATATGCCTCTGCTTACCCTGTGACTCACTAACAATCAAATATACGTTAATCATAATATGGTTATCTTTCTATAGGGAAATGTGAGACCTACAGTACCAAGCAAAGGCATTACATATTAGGCACGATTTACTGGACTTATTGTGTTAGCCTCTGTGCACTGTACTAATTAGGTATGGTCCACTGACTTCCTGCCAACCTGCTAAAATGTTAAGTGTGATTATTTTATGTTCATTTTATTGTTCTTTGAAGCTTTCCACCGCACTGGCAACATCATTGTCTGTACAAAATAATGTAAGCTTTACTCAGTTAAAAGGAAAGAACAAAGAGGCACAGTGGTGTAACTGCATTTAGCTTTACATACATGGTGTATTGCACTCCATCATCATAGGCTTGCAGTAGAATAACCCTATGGATGCTCAGTATGTCTGTGTCTCTATTCGTATTACATGCTGTGTGAATTAAATCATGTCTTTCAGCAAAGAAAGCTAATTTCCAGTTGGGCCCTGTAGTGCTGTGTAAAATCCAGACTACACATACCCCTCCACAAAGTCACGTTGAGACTGTAGGTTAACAGAGAGAGCTCACTCTGCAGATAATCAACTCAAGAGTCTACGCCATTTCTTCATGTTTCAGCTATGCTGCCATAAGCTAACTAGGGCTGCGTTCGAAGGGTTGTTCGCTAGCCAGGAATTCATAGGTAGTTTTAAACCATCGAAAGTTCATCAGGTGGCATTCACGCACTGTGTTTTTTGTTTTTGTTTTTGTTTTGTTTTTTAACAGACACTGTTTGACAATGTGTGAATACTACAAATCACACCTTATATTGCACTCAGATGCAAAAATTGGATCTTTGGATTTGCATAATGCATATTATGTAAACAAATGTTGTTGCATTAAAATCCAGTACCAAATTGTTACACGTAGCAACTCAATAGCGGTTGTAGAGCTTCAGTAAAACATGTACTGAATACCTCCTGTACAAGACAGTGTAAGAGAAGTGCTATGGCAGAATATGTTTGAAACATACAAAATATATACATTAACATTAATAATTTTAATTTCGAAAAGTAAAAAAGTGTGTTATCCATAGGCAAACCTTTAATTTCTTCATTCGCCATCTCGACAGCAAAGCGATGTATAGCGTAAGCTGTATTGAAAGAAATGTCTCAAAACACCTCTCCTGTTGGGATTTTTTTGTTAAATGCCCACTGTGCAAGCGACTGTTGATGTATCATGGAGGCACAACCAATTTCTGGGGTCACTTGATAAGCATAAGTTCATATTACTATTAATAGGGTTAGTCGTAGTAAAATTTGATCTCTAACCTAATTGGAACATCAGTTAATGTGTAAATAAACATTTTTTGTTTTGTTTTATTGAAATTACAAAAACATGCTTACTGTCCTATATAACTACATGTGAATGTTTAATTCCCTGTATATAGATTACCAGTAAAACAGGACTTTCAACCAAATACAAGTAGCTTTGGTGACGTCACCACTAAATTATGCAAATTAGTACCACTGAAGGTTCGAACTTTCCTTCGGTAATGTGCTCTGAAGGTCAAAATGTACCCTTTGTTGCAGCCCTAAAGCTAACCAAACACAGTTTGGAATAAAACTTAAACAGTTTGCACACATGAGCTCGTTTAATCTGAGCAGGTAGATGTTAACAATGTGACACTTGCTGGAGGTATTATTTAATTTGCAGTCAATATGTTTACTTTGGCTGCTGCATGACCCACTTGTAGATCATGAGTTCTACTTGAAATTGTTCTGAAATTATTTTAGTTTTCTTCCCTGTTATATTTTGAAGATCTTAGCTTTTGAAGTTGATGCCGTCCATGTTTGTAAACTGTTACAAAACAGTGTGTTAAAACAAATGTAGGAATGAAGGGTTTATGATGGTACATAACTGGAAATCAACATTTAAAAACGGAGGTCATTAACACTGATATAAACCACAGGCTTTGGGTTGAAACAATGTTTTTTTTGTTTTTTTTGTTTTGTTTTTTTCCATAAGTTAGACTTTTTAGCCTAGCCACTTCTAATGTGACCCTGTGCTGTTAAAGCTGCCCAGACCCATTCCTGGATCTGAATACTGCACACTACTAGTTAAACAGAAACTTAAACAGTTTCGAAAACAAAAACAATTGAAGTCAAAACTTTACTCATCTTATATCTCATATTTTTGCTTTTCAATCTCTTCACACACCTGGAATAAACTGCCTGCTTGCTTGAGTCTGAACTTATTGAATGACTGGCATGGACTAACTTTAAACAAGGACTCGGCTGTAATTGTAGACATTTTTTTTTACTGATGTCCTCATCCCTGTTAAACAATAAAGAATTCAATGTAATTAAATTTGAACTCTTATGAGACTGCAGTATTTTGGCTAAGCAGCATATCTCTGGTACATGAATCCATGTAAACCCTCCCTTTCCAATCCTGCTACATCTGGTTATTCCCTTGGAGAGAAACATGTGATCATACTTTGGTTGCTTAGAGTATACGGGGAAGTCAGACCAGTGATGTTTCAACTATCTTCTGATGACAACATGCATTTTGTCTTTGAATAACTGAGATGACATATCTGAGAGAAAACTACCTGTGGACCAAGGTGAAACTTTGAAAATACAAAGTCAAGTATATGAACCTTAAAGTTTGATAGAGTGTTTTGAAGGTATGGAAGACAATACTGCTTTCAAGAAAACTAATTACTCACAAATTCAATAACAACGACACAAGCGACTGCTCTTACATGTTTAACGGTGTGTTGAGAGGCACCCATTGAGCATGGCATTTATTTTTTCGTGGCTTTTTTAGGCCCTTGTCAAAGATGCAATTTTATTATACTTGTACCTTTACCTCTCTGTATTAAAATAGGTGTTATTTTGTGGTAAAAAAAAAGGAAAAAAGAAAACATATCCAGTTTTATTAAGATTTGTTTTTCTTCAGTTTTTAAAATATTGGCTATAAAACGGTCAACCCAATAAACCCAGTTAATTACAGAACACATGTGAACAGGTATCTTTCCTGGTCTTTCTTTTTTAATATGTGGCTTGTTTCTGTGGGTGTAGCTGAAATGATTAGCTCTTTAGGCCTCATCCACTAGGTCCCCCAGGCTTGGTCTCACTTGTCCTTCCATCCAGCAGACATTATCCTTGACTTAAATCCCCACTATTTCCTTCTTTATTTCCTCCGTGTAGGAACCATGCTATACTATCCAAATTCTCAGATTTCCTTGACTGTGACCTTAAGACCTTAAGACAGCAGACCCAAACATTGCCATTGTCAGGGTGTAACTAGGAACCTGCTGGAATCACGCATGCTTTACCTCAGTGCATTAGAGTGCAATTGCTAAGTAATTACTTCATGAATATTCATGTGAATATTAAACACACTGAGAAATCTCCATTCTTATCCTGAACATCTCTGTAGTACTGCTGCCTCCCCTCCAGCGCCGTAAAACTTAATTTAAATGTAGACACCGCAGTGTCAAGTAAAAAACAAAGTGTATATATTTTTGTTCTTGTTGTTGTTACAGAGATATTTGGCAAAAAGCTAACTCTTTATTTCATGTTTAAACATGTATAGCTGGCTACAGTACAGCTATACTGAAGTCTACCCCCAATACTCCAAGTCCAAGATCAAACCATAGGCCACTCACCCTAAATGCTTTCAGTGGCAAATACATATTTTCATTTGTTTTCAACATTCACCAACTAATGTCATAGACATTACTAACACTAGGAAATATTGATAAACTTTGATAAAGTTCAAAACCACCCACAGTACATCTTACTGACAGCTCCACAAGTCAGACCACAATGCTTGATTATTAAGACAGTAAACTATCCATCTCTAAAGCCTTTACTGCATCTGTTTGTATAAATAAGCTAAGCTTCCGCAATCCTTCTTCCATGCCCCAGTGACTAAGTGCATGTTCTGCAGCTAATTTAAAAAAAAGATGCTCTCTAAGTGCTGTACGAATCTGTAGTTTCTTCACCTTAATGAGAGTTTTGGGAAGCGCATGGGAAACGCATCACTGCAGCCCACACTCAGCACCCTACACTGAGCTAACTGGATTATCTGGTCAAGGCATGTACGCGGTGATATTATCTAAAATGTAGAAGCTATTGTGATACATTATAAAGATGAGCATGATGACAGCTGGCTTGATATGGCATTGTACAAATCAGTATGGAGCATGTTGGTGCATCCTATGTTGGCACACTTGCCATTTTAACATTTACTCATGGTACATGGGCACAATCACGCTATTAGGTAAGAGCTCGGAGTGGTTCTTCAGCCTAGAAAACAAACAGATGTCTATGTTTAATCCACAGTGCATGCAACCCTGACAGCAAACCAGCATGTTTATTTCACACACTCCTTGGCAGTAGTTGGTTCATACTTTTAACCAATGTAGAAAATGAAGAAAAGTGTAGAGTCAACCCTAACTTTGGCAGTCTAAATGATTTAATTGCGGCTCTTTGTTGCTCTGAAGGTTCTTGTCTACATAACAAGTGTGCTTAAACTAAAACTAGTGCAGACATCTTCAGAGACATCAAATGCTTCAGACGCTTCAATTCAAATTCTGTTTAGAGAATTTACCGCAATTGCTGCAGATGTAAAAGGTCAAAGACGTGCTACGCGTTGAGCACAGTTTAGGGTGCAATTTTAAAGGCGCTTGGGAAACATTAGATGTGTTTAAAGCAGTTTGTGAACCCTCTGGACCTGGCAAGATGAGCAGAAGTAAGCAGGTCAGCCATGGAATTGGCAGAATCATTGTTGTTTTAGTGGCTGGTTTTAAAGCCTTGTAAAAGTCTAATCAAATTCTCATTTCCCAAGGGAGACAGTGAACCCTTTTGACCCAGTGTCTGACTGCACTGGCCAATGAAGAGAGGACAGTAACTTTAGGCAAAGAGAAAACCCATCTACAGAAGAAATAAACTGAGCAAAAACAAACTTGGGTCATATCTCATACAGTCTAGAAACACTGTAAAGTGGCTATAGCAAACAATGTTTATAAATCTTCCATGTGCACTTGTGGTAAAGTGGCTGGTAAAGGGAACAGGGGTAGCGGTGACGCGGTGTAGGAGTGATAGGCAGACAACGATATTTCCGTGAATTAGTGTTTATTTTCGTTTCCAGGTCTGGTGACCATCAAAAATAATAAATCCCCGGCAATACACAACAATGTGTAAAGCACGGGGATAATAAAAACAGGGCACAGTACCGAACAAAACACAAGACGCGGTCACCAGTCCTGGCTGAATGCAGACGTACAGGTGCTCGGTGCAGACATAGGTTGTGTGGTGTGTAGTGGTGCTCCGGATCGTGCTGACCCTGGCGACAGTTCCGGAGGTGTGCTTAACTGTCTAGTGGTGAATACAAAAACAGAGTTACACGGACAGACACAATAACACAAAACACGAACGCAATTCACTCTGAGAGCTCCTTTCTCAGTCCTTCTCTCTCCAAGTGTTAACCCAAACGAAGTAAAAGATCAGTTACCCTGGCCCCTATAGGTACTCCCGCATGACATCTAGGTAAATGGCTGCAGCTGCCTTATTACTTGCAGCTGCCCCTCATTTACCTTTCAGGTCAATATGGTCTTACAACAGAGGCTCGCTTCTTTCCAGGCTGACCCACTTCCTGGTCCTGGAAACAAACTGTCAGGCCAGCCCTTCCAGATACTTCTCCTCCCGTTCTTTAGCACCCTCACAGGTCGGGAGGAAGATTTATCACCAGAACTCATTAGAGATTTCTGTCACAGCACTATGTACTGGAGGTCTTGCATATGCACTTTCTTGGCCATTTCATCTTTCAATGCTATATTTCCTGTCATTAACCATTAGCAGTTTTCACTATTTCTTTGTTTTATTTATTTCATTTTGTCTCTACAAAAGGAGGAAAAGCAGACAGTGTTTTCTTCTCATGACTATCTACAGTTGTATTTTTTTATGTGCTCGAGCTGTATTCGTGTTGTTTGCTTCGCTCCCGTTGTGCATAACCCTTAAGTCTAGGTCAGTGGCATAGCTGTCAGCCATGTGCAAAAATCTCGATCCGTCACCACATCTCCCCACCCCCCACCCCCCCCCAAAAAAAAGAAATCTAGTGGTCTAGGTTAAGTTTTTCCCAAGGTTTTTCAACAGGGGTATCACTGGTATGAACATTTAGGGGTTGACGTGTCTGCATTAGACAATTCAACTATTAAATATTTAGGCAATCTGAAAATGCAGTGAACTAAACAAATGATCTAATGCAAAAAAACAAGTGAAATAGTTTATTTTACGTAGGAGAACTGAATATGAGTAAATGGGGCCCAATGTCAATTACTCTTGAAAGACACCTTGGCCCCTTAACAGATATTACTCATCTACAAACAAATGAATGGTCATTTAATGCTGTGAATACTAGTATTTGTTAATTCCACACTTTCTTAATACCGCACTGTGATGGAAAGATGAGTTCTGGTGATGAATCTTCCTCCCAACCTGTGAGGGCGCTAAAGAACGGGAGGAGAAGTATCTGGAAGGGCTGGCCTGACAGTTCGTTTCCGGGTCAGGGAAGTGGGTCAGCCTGGAGGGAAGCGCGACTCTGTTGTAAGACCGTATTGATTTGAGAGGTAAACGAGAGGCAGCTGCAAGTAATAAGGCAGCTGCAACCGTTTATCTTGATATCATACGGGATTACATATAGGGGCCAGGGTAACGCTGATCTTCTCCTTCGTTTGGGTTAACGCTTGGAGAGAGAAGGATCGAGAGAGGAGCTCTCGTTGTAAAGAGGAATTACGTGTTGTGTTTGTTTGTAATTGTCTGCGTTTTGCACCACCAGACAGTTAACTCACCTGTCCGGAGCTGTCGACCAGGGTCAGCACAATCCGGATCACCACTGCACGGAACCGTCACGAAATACAGTGTCTTCACCCACCACAAGCACGTCTGCACTCACCCAGGACTGGTGACCGTGTGTTCGTTTTGTTCGGGACTGTGTCCTATTATTGCTATCCCCGTGCTTTACACATTGTTGTGTATAGCCGGGGATTTATTATTTAACGGTCACCAGACCTGGATTATAAATAAAAGCACCTTTTCACTGGAAACTGTTGTCTGCCTGTCACTCCTGCATCGCATCACCGTTATACCTGTTCCCCTCCACTAGCCACTTTGCCACACGCACTTACTTGCTATTTCCTAAATTGGCAGAAAGTCAGACATGAAGCATTTACCAAATCGGCAGTCCGCAAAGTAAAACTTGTCTTTGCTGGACACTCATTGAAAAGGTTCAACAAAAAGAGTTTCAATTAGACACTGCATTGACGCATTGAGTCATAGGTTGGACTGGCTTCTGGAGGGCACCTGCAGTTGTCTTTATTCATCTGTATTAATTCACTACAACCTTTTGAGACATGCTTGGCAATGTCAACATTGTGAATGTGAAGTTGTTCTGAATGGTTTCTCATCTATCTAATGGTGTTCAATGAGCGATAATATAGACTTTTAGTGAAATACGTTGTGAGGGTTATGAGGCACAACGTGAAGATACCTTCCCTTTAACAAGATTTAAACATAACAAGACACTCAGTCACACTAGGAGTAAGACCTTCAACCCCCCCTCCCCAACCACCTGCTTTCTTAAATGCTTTAATAAAAAACTCATGTGAGGAATCATTTCCGAGATCTCAAATTCAGTTTCTGCTCCATTCAGTTTAAAGTTATAAACAAGTCAATACGAGTTCAGTCGAGGCATCACACAGTAACTACATTAAACTGAAAAGATTTTCACTGATGACAATTCTGTTTGTATTATTCCCTTGTGTGGAGGGGTTATAAGTTCATGTCTGAAAATTCGGTACAGCTGTCTTACATGTCAGCACAGCAATAAGCAATATGGAAATCATTTTAACCACAGAGTTATGTAAGAGCAACCAGTCTGCGGCATTAAGGCATAAAACAGGGATGGAAATAAGACTCGTATGCTTAGCAGCTGAACTCATTCCAGGTTTTAATACAAGCTTGATTGGCCACAGTGTGTATAGGTAACAAGCTTAGGTATGTCTTATTAAAGTCATAAGTAAAACCAGGAATGGATGAAATGGCTATGCACTGGGAGTCTTATGTCCATCCCTAATGTAAGCCATTGTCTGTCTTCATTTCAACCCTCTGAGCAGGTGTCTCCCCTGTAAATCTCAACTGTTTTATTACTGGAGAAGCACACTTATGGGCTGTATTTACAAAGCGGTAACTCTTGACTTGTTGAAATAATCTTTTTTAAAAGGCTGATTTTATTATTAAAAGCACATTTGATATTTTAGACACTGCTGTTATTAAGGTGATACTTAATCTCACTGGCTCCATTCTTGGTAAAATGAAAACCAGCATAATGAAGTAATAACAAATAAAAAGACAACCTTGACGGAAATAGCACCCTATTGTGACACAGCAATCATGTTTTTTGCAATTCGTCTGAATAGTGGAGTCTTTCAGACTGACAGCTCAACTGTTTTTATCCTCTGTTTGGATCTGCCTTCAGCTCAAGCCTGTGAAAGAAAGAAAGAAGTCACCAGTGCTTGTCACTATACCGCTGAAAGGAGGTGAAATCCTTGAAGAAACCAAAGCACAGTGCAATCTACGGCCCTGGTTACTGGGGCTTTGCAGTGACTGCCAGTACACTTCATTTGATTTTAATTACAGGATTTTTATTTATTTAGTTTTTCCTGGGTTTAGCCGCTCAGAACTGAATTGCAGCAACTTGAGAGAGAGGAGCCAATTAAGTAGAAAAACTGCTTGGAACAGCAGAGGGCAGCGTGCAGGCGTTAGGAAAAAGGAAACGCAGCCATGCCTAGCCAATCCAGAAGTCAGTGATCCAAAGCCTGCCGTTATGCCTCAAAATGGATGGCCCCTGCCAACTGCAAGTCTTGGGGCTACACATTTAAGTTACATCTGCCTACAGTATGTTGAAAGTGTTGCTAGAAATCCATCTACATTTCATATGTCGTTTTCTATTCCATTCTTTCTTTTAAGGAACTGAATAAGGGTGATGCAATGCAGGAAGTGTGAATTATGAAACCCTAATGAAGCAACACGATTCGCTCACACACTCAACTCATGGCACAGCCTCTGATGCCACTGTACTGTTAGTCTCCCCGATTCAGTTCTGGATTGTTACAGTATGCACTCAACAGCGTGCCGTGACTCAAGGTGTAAATGATGCCGTCCTCTTTTCTCTTGTTACTGTAGCTGCTACGTTTTATTTCTCTGCTGTGCACATTGCTTCCCTAACATATCCGTAAATTGGTCATGAGACAAAGAGTATCTATATATTCCCAGCCCAGAAGAAAACACACATTGAGAGCACGTGCAAGTAAAAACGCAGCTGAAATTAAAGAAGTATAGCTTGCTTTTCTACACCTCGTTGTTTAATAGCTGCAATATGATGTTCTGTGACATGAATACATGCTTGCACCAGTCACATGAATACATGCTTGTACCAGTCACATAAATGCATGCTTGTACCAGTCACATGAATACATGCTTGTACCAGTCACATGAATACATGGTTGTACCAGTCACATGAATACATGCTTGTACCACCAGTCACATCACATGAATACATGCTTGTACCAGTCACATGAATACATGCTTGTACCAGTCACATGAATACATGCTTGTACCAGTCACATGAATACATGCTTGTACCAGTCACATGAATGCATGCTTGTACCAGTCACATGAATACATGCTTGTACCAGTCACATGAATACATGCTTGTACCAGTCACATAAATGCATGCTTGTACCAGTCACATGAATACATGCTTGTACCAGTCACATGAATACATGCTTGTACCAGTCACATGAATGCATGCTTGTACCAGTCACATGAATGCATGCTTGTACCAGTCACATGAATGCATGCTTGTACCAGTCACATGAATGCATGCTTGTACCAGTCACATAAATGCATGCTTGTACCAGTCACATGAATACATGCTTGTACCAGTCACATGAATACATGCTTGTACCAGTCACATAAATGCATGCTTGTACCAGTCACATGAATACATGCTTGTACCAGTCACATAAATGCATGCTTGTACCAGTCACATGAATGCATGCTTGTACCAGTCACATGAATGCATGCTTGTACCAGTCACATGTCTTGTACCAGTCACATAAATGCATGCTTGTACCAGTCACATGAATACATGCTTGTACCAGTCACATGAATGCATGCTTGTACCAGTCACATAAATGCATGCTTGTACCAGTCACATGAATACATGCTTGTACCAGTCACATGAATGCATGCTTGTACCAGTCACATGAATGCATGCTTGTACCAGTCACATGAATACATGCTTGTACCAGTCACATGAATGCATGCTTGTACCAGTCACATGAATGCATGCTTGTACCAGTCACATGAATGCATGCTTGTACCAGTCACATGAATACATGCTTGTACCAGTCACATGAATGCATGCTTGTACCAGTCACATGAATGCATGCTTGTACCAGTCACATGAATGCATGCTTGTACCAGTCACATAAATGCATGCTTGTACCAGTCACATGAATACATGCTTGTACCAGTCACATAAATGCATGCTTGTACCAGTCACATGAATGCATGCTTGTACCAGTCACATGAATGCATGCTTGTACCAGTCACATAAATGCATGCTTGTACCAGTCACATGAATGCATGCTTGTACCAGTCACATAAATGCATGCTTGTACCAGTCACATGAATACATGCTTGTACCAGTCACATGAATACATGCTTGTACCAGTCACATAAATACATGCTTGTACCAGTCACACAAATGACCCGATGTGCATAAATTGGATTCTGATGCATATTGGGCTGGGTGGGCTAAGAAAACATGTGTGACAATGGATAGGACGAGGGGTTACGAGAGACTAGCATGTACATATTGTACAGCAGCACCTCAGTTATTATTCTTGTGAATATATTATTGTTGCAGTAATGCTGAAACAGAGAGGCTGGCTTCACTATGTTGCTGAACAGACAAAAATACATACAACAGGAAATTCCCTGAAAGCAACTACGCAAAAATAAATACCTCAATTTAACAATATTAAACAGAATGTCAAATTAATCATCGGCTTGAAGCCTTGCATCTATAATATTCACAATGTAACACAAACCATTTAAACAAATTATTTTGATGACAATGATATGATTAATTCACAAGTGATGATAATTGAGTTTTGCAGGTTATTCATACCAGAGATTTGGGGTCGATGAATCAATTCACAGTGATGATAACTGAGCTTTGTATGCTGTTCAGATTGGAGGTTTGGGATTTGCACTGGATAAACTGGGGTTTGTTTGTGAAGTAGCTATGGAATGGAGTGGGGCTGCGAGGCGGTGTTTTTTGGGGGCAATGTTAGGTGCCACTTAAACAATATCCTGTGTTACTGACAGCCATGTGTGTTTCTCTGAGTGTGCGCTGCTGTAGTTCAGGGATTACAGGTGCCTCCCAGTAACTGCAGGTCTGATTAGTATGCAATCTCCCCGTACACCACAGGGACTTCCGTTGCAGCTCATTTGCACATGTCTAATTGCATTTTAAAAGATGATTAAAATCAAGTCATAAAATATTTAAAACACACCCGAGTGCTGGAGTTTGGTTTCAAATTAAAGCATTAGCACCACAGCATTACACTTTGTGATAATATATATATATATATATATATATATATATATATATATATATATATATATATATATATATATATATATATATATGTCTGAGATGTGTTATGAGAATGTCTGAGATGTGTTATGAGAACTGGATCTTCATTTGATATTGAGCTCAACATCTAAACATAATACAAGCACCTAAAACCACACAAGCAAAGCGGCACACTGCTGTTTGCAACTGAAGTCTCCACAGAAAACAGTGATAATCCAGAAATGTACTATAATCTATACAGAAATGTACTATAATATATACACACACATCAGCTCATAGGGGGACCCATTACAGTATATGAAGTACAAGGGTCACAGGGCTCTATATACTGACCCTCATCAGCAACACATCATGTGGTGCATTGCTAGTAAAGAATCTATATGAACAAAGTACAAACTGTGGTCCCATTCTTGCGTAGTCTCTTTTACTGCTAGATACTTGACTGACTTGATGCACAGAAAGGTACAGTGCGCAGTCACACCCTGTTTCAGACAGTACACAAATGAAGCAGTATTCCTAAGTGTGCCTAAAGGAAGAGGAGTATGGAGAAAAAAAGGCATTTTAAGAAATGGTTCCCTCCACCTTCACTGTCAGTCTCAAAATTTTGACCTAGAAAAAAAAAAATAGATACAGTGCCGATCCACCCCAGCAGCTGATAAGAGTAATATGACACAGATTATTTTTTTGAGAAGGATAAGAAGTGAGTATGACACCAGGTCTAATATCATAAATGTTACAATAGGGAGAAAGCCATGCAGATTTCACAGCTGAGCTGTGACAGTGCAGCAAGGAGGCCAACTGTCCCTCACCACCCTTTAGCTGTAATAACATCAAGAGAAGCACACGATCCCCATAGAATAACATTCTGTATTGAGACCAGGCTGCACTTCACCTCTGACTTCACCCTGCACCATGGGGCCTGTCTCAGCCAGCACTCACAGACTTTTAGCTACGCATGCCGTCTACTGAAACATCTGCCTAGAAAACAGGATAAACAGACACATTTCTGCCATCGTTGCTAGATGAACACCAGCATTTACCCCTGGAATATACTTTTTTTTGTCCTAAATTCAATTAGTGTATCAGTTATGCTAAGTCACTGATCAGTAACACAATTATTTTTTTATTTGTATTTTGTTTTTTAAAGCTACCTGACAGTTGCACCTATAATAATAATAATAATAATAATAATAATAATAATAATAATAATAATAATAATAATAATAATAATGTATTGCAGAGACGTTTCATGAGAGACAGTGTCACTGAGGCTTTAAATAAAAAACTAAAATGCTATAAAAGGCTCATCAGGCTCAAAGGAGCAGTGTTGAAAGTCACTCAATGGAGGAATGCATTGTCAATTGCTCAGTTCTTATCTAGTTTGAAAGAAAATGACAGGCTGACTGAATACTGAGACATGCTGAGAATCCATCTAAGCTCCTTCCTAGCACCTCCGCAGGGTGAAGTGAGCAGGTGAGCTGACGGAAGACCTGACATCAGCAATCAAGCCCTTTCTTGTCAGTGTTTCTCACACCACAGTCTTCCCATCTCCGAGCTGCTGCCAGCAGTGGGAAAAGAGAATGCAAAGGAAAAGGTCTGTAAAAAGATTGGTTCCCTCCACCACCAGCATCTCTTGTGACTGCCCATGAAGGCTGCTGTGCTGTTGGTGCAAGTCCCTTTGTAGAAGCAGGTTATGTGCGTTGACAACAGGGGATACAAGAACTTTTCTTTGTTTACTAATAGCTTCATCAAACCTAAAGTGCAGGTTTTCAATGATATTTCTATGATGTGCTTCTAGCATTCTACATGAAAGCATGTGGCACCTGAAGTGTGTGTTCTTGTAAAACCCTAGAAGTACAGTAACTTCTCAGAATATAATCGCTGCTTTCCAAATAACAATGTTTTTAATGTCCATGCATTTTCCACGTGACATAAAATTGTGAACAAGCAGTGATTCATTAGCAATGAAGGCCTGGGGACCCCAGGATTACGATTGTGACGCTTGCCTCTTCACCTCTTCAGCTGCTTTAGTGTGCAGCCTCCTCAAGCTGTGTAACTAGAAACACAGTCGGGGGACATGCTGTGGGATCCATTCAGGATACAGGATGTGGTCCCTCGCACCAGGGCATTGAGATGCAGGCAGAGTATTTAGTCTATAGTGGTTGAACAGACAAACTGGTGTCATCACTTAATCTCATCACTGCTATCCATTCCAGAGGTATAGTACTGCTGTATTGAGACTTTAAGTCCTGCAACAGACACTGTACAAACTTCAAACCTGCCCCCCTCTGGAAACATAGTCTAAAGTAACAATGCTCTCTACATCCTGAGCCAAGTGTAACCAGAGTCTGCAATCCAGCAATCAGAAGCAGTGCCATCATGTGATTAACACTCCACCAGACCCTGAGCTGCATTAGACCAGTCGAACTCCTTTAGATTTCTCAATGGACCACCTATAGAAATACTTAACAAAACTAGGGCCAAGAATAACCATAGAACAAGAACATTTTTAATTCAACAAGAACTGGAAGTGCAACGTTCCTACTTGTGGCAGCCTGCTGACTTCCAGGGTTTAAGAAATACATGGTGAAAGAAATAAGCAATTCCATTTTCTGTGCACAGTACTCTTCTCTGCCCTAAGCCTCGCTCAGCACAGTGGGTCTGTGTACCAGAGCCCCTGCAGCAGCAGAGCAGTGTTAATAAAGCACCACGTGGTTACTTACACAGCCAGAACCCATTATTCATTTATAATAGGATGAGCAATAAAAAGTAATAGTGTTAGAAAAGTGTGCTCATGCTAACACACGTGTCTGTGTATTTATTTAACCAGAAGGGGGACAACCTTAGAGCGATACATTCCAATGCCATTGAAAGTAAAACAAATAATAAAGAGCGATAGTTCTTTACAAATGGATTTTCTGGGTGTTAATTGTTCGTTTGTTTTTTGGGGGGGGTTTTTATACTGTACAATGTGTTCCTGAGGTTCAGCTGGGGTGTGGTGTGTTGTCAGTAAGATTACATGTTGCTAGGAGTCGTTGATTTGTTTGGTTAACTGTCCACTTACGTGGTCTGTCCAGGCCCTGGTACTCTCCTACTGCAACTCCCTCTTGACCGACCTCCCTGCGTCTGCCACCCATCCACTCCAGCTCATGCAGAACTTCACTGCTCACCTGGTGTTCTCTCTGCCTTGCTTCTCCCACACTACTCCATTGCTCCTCTCACTTCACTGGCTCACGATCACCGCTCGCATCCAGTTCAAGACTCCTGTACTCGCCTATCGATGCCTTGACCAAACTGCACCTAGCTACCTCCAGACCCTCATCTCTCCCTACACCCCCACCCGACCTCTCCGCTCCGCCTGCACCTGAAGACTGGCTGTACCTCCTCTATGCTCCCCTGCCTCCAGAGCCAGCGCCTTCTTTCCACCCTCGCCCCGCAGTGGTGGAAAGACCTTCCCATGGATGTCAGGACTGTCCAGTCCCTGCCCACCTTCTGGCACCTCCTCAAGACACACCTCTTCAGACAACACCTGTAAAACGCAACTCTTCCCTTCTGGACTATATAGCACTCTGCGTTTAATGCTCTTCAACTTGCACTTATCTGCTCCCTATTTTACTGTATTTAATCCTGTAGTTAACCCAATCTGTAGTATTCTGTATTTCATTTGCACTCGTATCTAACCATGATGTAACTATCAACTGTTATCTGCTCTTGAACTGCCCCGATATCATCATACTATGTTTTATATTTGTTATTATTAGGAGTGAAGTAATTGTATTTTGTATCTTGATCTTAATTGTACAGTAATCTGTAATTTTTTATATGTATTTTTGGGTAAGGGCCCTGGGTAAGGCCCCTGGGTAAGGGCCCTGGGTAAGGGCGTCTGCTAAGAAATAAATAATAATAAATAATAATAATAATAATAATAATAGATAGATAGATAGATAGACAGACAGACAATACAGTGTTTAAAACCCCATGTGCATCAGCAGCAGGCTCAGATCACATTGTGTAATCTCTGTAGGGAGCCAGTGCAGCCGGCATCTCAGACATGATGGTTAGGAGACAGGCTTCTATTTTATGTGGGCAACTTGCAGGCAAATTGCCTGCTCCATAGAAAATGTATGAAGTGTGCAATTTGCCAACAGTGGAAAACTGGGCCCACAGGAAATGTTTCTGATGCTGCTTAGCAACCTGGAGACATTATGAGAGAACCAAGCTCTAGGAAATATACTACAACACTGCTACCAATACTGCAAATAATAATAATAATAATAATAATAATAATAATAATAATAATAATAATAATAATAAATGCATTCACTCCTAATCATGTAACATAAATATTAACAAATAATAATACATCGAGAGTTAATTGGCTTATAGCTAAACGCAATCCGAAATGTTGACTGCGAGCTGTTAACACCAGGAGAGCACAGTGGATTCACAGAATCTGAATATTAAAACACAGTAAAAAATACTAGACTGAGAGATTGCATAAGAAAGAGTCACTGTCACAACAGCAGCACTCACACTGGCAGGGATTATGAGACATGTACATTCCACTGCATCACAACACTGCTTGGTTCTAATAAAATGCTGGCGAATACTCTGTTCTTTGGCTGCATGGCGAAACACTGACTAATAAACACCATGGTCATGTGATCCAGATCACCCTAGTTAAGAGCTCTGTTCAGCACTCTGTTGTGTATCTATAATGCATTACAGCAGACGAGGGAGTGTGGTGCACTGTTTGAAATTCAGATCAGACACCCATCCCTGGGTAAGTGACAGTCACAGCTTCCTAATCAGAGAATGAGGCTCTGTGTTCATGCTGAGCCCTGGCCTGCCTGCACCACCAGAAAGAGAGGTCCCCAGAGATGACGGTCATCACTGCTCCTGGAATTCCACCTCTGACCTGCCTCCGAAGTGAGAAAGGGACACGTGCACAGCTGACTTACCTAAATACTACAGTTTCTCTTCCTTTCTACTCAGAGAAGTGACCCCTCATGTTGAAATTCAGACCCTGCATATTCCAAACAGCAATTTTAAAGGTGTTTAGTGCATGCACATTCTTCAGTGTAGCTCTTGCAGGTAACTTTAACCATCAGAAATAGATAGTAACAGTACCATTATCGTCAGTGTCAACACAATCACTGATATGTTTAAGATATAAAATTAATTTTTAATCCATCACAACAGGTACAGAATAATTAGCATGGTATTTAGCTTGAAATACTGAAGCCAGGTACCTTGCAAAATCATCTAATCTGAAAGACCTTCAAGTCTCCCAGCAGCTAGTCCAGCTTCAGTGCTGAAGCCCAAAAATAAATACAAAATAGACAAAAATGTTGAAGTGATGTTCCTGTAAGTAATCAAACAGCAAGGCCAATTTTACTTTCAATACCCACCTAAAATTAATCAATCTGGAATCAGCTACCCCTTTTGGTAAGCCATTACCCACTGCAAAACATACTGCAGAATGATAAAGGCATCGCTGGACTAACTTATGAAGTCTTGGCACAGTCATTACTGACTCAGAACTTGAGAACTGCAGATACTAGTTTCTTTTTTTTTTATCAATTGTGTATTTATCATGTCCTGAAAGAGCAATCAGTCATGAACGGGATTATAATGAATGTAATCCACCTACGTTTAGTGGTCTGTGTCAAATGACAATGTATGCATCATTGGGAGTTATTACTTATCTGCACACATACATGCATAAATAGGCTGTTCAAAGCAAACGGATAAAAGAATCAAAGCAAAGCCAATCAGACTACCTGCATCTCTTAACCCTTATCCACTGGCACATCCGACCCGTCAGGGCTCGCTACAGTACGGGTACAGGTGCTTCTCCACTGGCACATCCGACCCGTCAGGGCTCGCTACAGTACGGGTACAGGTGCTTCTCCACTGGCACATCCGACCCGTCAGGGCTCGCTACAGTACGGGTACAGGTGCTTCTCCACTGGCACATCCGACCCGTCAGGGCTCGCTACAGTACGGGTACAGGTGCTTCTCCACTGGCACATCCGACCCGTCAGGGCTCGCTACAGTACGGGTACAGGTGCTTCTCCACTGGCACATCCGACCCGTCAGGGCTCGCTACATTACGGGTACAGGTGCTTCTCCACTGGCACATCCGACCCGTCAGGGCTCGCTACAGTACGGGTACAGGTGCTTCTCCACTGGCACATCCGACCCGTCAGGGCTCACTACAGTACGGGTACAGGTGCTTCTCCACTGGCATGTCCGACCCATCAGGGTTCGGTGCGGTACGGGTACAGGTGCTTCTCCACTGGCACATCTGACCCGTCAGGGTTCGGTGCGGTACGGGTACAGGTCTCCACTGGCATATCTGACCTGTGAGTGCTCGGCTCGGTACGGGTACAGGTGCTTCTCCACTGGCACCTCTGACCCGTCAGGGTTCTGTGCGGTACGGGTACAGGTGCTTCTCCACTGGCATGTCCGACCCGTCAGGGCTCGCTACAGTACGGGTACAGGTACTTCTCCACTGGCACGTCCGACCCGTCAGGGGTCGGTACGGTACGGGTATGGTCGGTTCTCCACTGCCTATTTGTTGAAGTGAGTGAGTACCAAACTGTGAAACTCCAGCCTCACAAGACATCTGAATCCGGCTGCGAGCCAAGGCAGGCCAGGGGTGGGGTTAAGGATTTTTGTCATTACGTTGCACCTAACAATTCTGCTAGGCTGACAGCAAGCCACTTGCCTGCCAATCAACCTGTGTCACAAAGCTTTAACTCAGGACTTAACTAAAGATGACTTCTTTCAATTCTGTTTTAAATATTTCAGACCTTTAAAAAAAAAATCGACAGCAGTAGGAAAGTATCATAAATCTTAAACTAAATGCGTAATCAAAGAAAAAAAAACTTGTGTCTGTTGTGTATCTGCATTTTAAATACCAGGGACACAGATAGACAGCACATATACTGTACAGAACTCATTCATTCACGTGTGTGTTGGGTTGCATCTTAGAAGGGCTGTGGGCATCAGTAACAGCAACACTGTATAATCACAGCCAAACTCGGATACAGACAGCCATACTGATGTCTTACAGTCCAGGGCACAGGATCATTAGCACTGGCAAATCCTTTTTGATATACTGCACAATGTACACTTTCCAGTGTGTTAAGAGGTAGGTCACGAGAAAAGACAAAGATATATGAAATACATTATGAAATAAAATTGAAAAAAAAAAGATGTAAACAGACTTTTGAGGCTTTTGAAGCTGCAGCCTGTGAAGCAGACTCAGTCTTGGTTTGTATCGCTTTCTCTGCCTCTTTTTTTAAACTGCTCCTTTTATTTGCTGAGCTTCCTGTAAAGTTGTTAAAACTTTGCATATTGAAGGCCCCTGTAGCACACAGAGCATTCCCAGTCCTTATTCCATATTGTAGCAACACTGCTTTTGTCTTTTTTGTTTGTGTGCTTTCAAGACATCGCTCACCCAGCCCCAATTAAAAAAATATAAATACACTGATCCATTTCAGCCAAGAACAGAATGCAGTCTTCGTCCATTCAACGAAATTACAATCATTGCCGCAGCATGTTCGAAAGCGATCTGTTCTGCACCTCAGCCATACTGCACAGATGCATTACAGATTAGGCAAGCGTCTGTATGATTTAATGTTTTACACCACATCCAGATGCCCTAATCCAAGAAGTGTGCTGCACTGAAGGTATTCCAATGAATTCTAAGCTTTACGTGTTTGATTAGTGACAAATAAAAGATAGGACAGCATCAAGGTAGCAAAATTAACAAATCCCCACATTTAGAATAAATGTACTGTATAAGTGCAACTCAAGACAATTAAATCAGAAAAGAACTGCATCTCTGGTTATTACAAAAATGTCTAATTTCAAAAATAAAAATAATAGGCAAGCAGCATGTCTGGCTTACCACTAAATTTACTAATTCAGGCATGACTTACAGGTCCTGCATTAGAGGGAATTGTCTCATGATAAGAGCAAAGAACCAGCTGAATTTAAATCCATCTCCTCCTCTCATTACAGGCTCAGAAACATATTTTATGTGCAAGTGTAAGAGAATGCTATTATTATTATTATTATTATTATTATTATTATTATTATTATTATTATTATTATTATTATTATTATTATTGTGTGCAATTTTAGAAAGCAGGTATGATCTTTCATTTAAATGTCATTCCTGCGTGATAGTAAGATCCCATTAGTCTGACAGGAGAGTTTTACCACGGACACTTCTCTTAACTAAATTGAACACAACAATGAGAGTCAGGGTGAATTATTTACTGTACCAAAATGTATGAATACCAACTAGAGCACTGGGGATTTGAAACCTCAGAACTTCCATCAAAAATGACATCTAACAGGTATCTAGGAGGGAACGACTGCCGAGTCTGACATTGGTGCCTAAATGTATAGATTTAACATTGAAAACAACTATTGACTGTTCATGAGAAAAGCAGTACTCCCTGCTCTAATCTGTTACCCTGAAACTCTTGCTGGCTTTTGAATTGTAGACCTGGTATTTACAATCACAATTCTGAATGTGAAATGGGATAAAACTGCAGCAGCCCCCTTTTATTGTACGAAAGCCCCAGCAAGGATATTCTGTTGTCACTTGACATTGGCAGACACAGTGGGGGGGGGGGGTTGGAGGGGGGGGGCATCTCATTTGAAGGGCTTATCGACTATCAAGGCACCTTAGTCACACGGCAGTGGCTTCTCCACTGAATAATGGACTCCTTGCAAATGGAGCCATTTAATCTGCTGACCTCAGCAACCCATTATATCCCAGTGGGGATGGGAGAGCAGCAGGTGAGCGCTGATAAGCAATGAGTTTGAGGAGGCTGCAGGAGAGCATCGACAGCACTTAATCCAGCTCAGCGGGGAGGAGATGGGATTGAGAGGCACAGACATAGGCATCCTGGCTGAACACCATTATGGAACATATAGAAATGACAGCCCATAACCTCGAACCACTATCTCTTCATCTAGTCTGCAATGTAAAATATCATCATTCTCCTGTGCTGAGTTTTCCACACATTAACAATATGTTGTATTAAAGAGGTTTCATAATGGACCAGAGGGGAAGTCAAACAAGCAGAACATCCAAATCTTTCAATACAGAGTTCCAAATAACTTAAGTTATTGGCTTCTTGATTATGGTATAGACTGAAGCCTCTCGGAGCCAGGCTGACACAGTTCAAATTGTTTAACTCCTCATCTGTGTGTAGAGGTTCTGTCTTGCATTGGGATTTGGATTTGTTAAAGTGTTTAACTCCACAGCTGGGAGTAGAGGCTCTGTCTTGTATTGGCATTTGGATTTGTTAAAGTGTCAATCTTTCTGTTGCACCAATTAGAAAAGCTACTTGGAGGCAATTGCCAAACCCCTTCCTTTGTATAATATCCGCCTTACTGTGGCACTAGAGCAGTCTCATACGCGACTACTGATGATAAATGACTAAAATGAATGCACTGAAATAATGCATTTGGTGACATTCATCACGCAACCGATTATACATCTAGCATATTATTAAACATTTTACCACTTCTTTAGAGTTTACATGTTTAAACATTTAAAATTCCCACCCCTAGAACATTGGTAGTTTTGCTTTATGGAGTTATGTTTACAGTGGTAACCTATCCTGCGATATTGTATTTTTATCCAATCACCCAGTAATTGTACAGGCTTATGAGGGTCTGTCAGTAAGTAACCCTTACGAGGAATCACAGATTCATTAAGAAAATATGAATGGGCAGTAAAGTGTGCTACAGACCTGGATTGGAAATCTATAACTCGATATGCCTTAAGCTTCTCTTTTAAAAGGAAGGTTTTGGTAAATTTTGAAAAAACCACCAAACCGTAAATTTAGCTAAGTATATAAATACAGTCCTAAGACTCCCCTTTCTGAGAAATGCAAGGTGCATTGCACACAGATTGATTCTGTCAAATTTCAAAGTCTGTCTTGTTTGTGCCACTTCCTCTGGTGTCCTGGAGAGCTATGGCATGTAGAATTAGGGCATCTGATTTATTGTGGCTTCAGTGTAATCCGATCTCAGTGGGGTGCAGAATCATTCGTTTTCAAGTTTTAATTTATGTTTCTGTCTTTTGTGTTTTATTATGGCAGATCCACGTGGCGTCTTTTCAATTCGATTTTTATTATTAAATTCTAAAAAACGTCCATAACAAAGTTCCCTTACCTGCAACAAATAAGGTCTCACACCTACCGTACCGTACATACTGCACTGCATGGCTTGAGGCAGTGAGGTGTGAACAGGGCTCCACCGACTCGGAGACATGAGAAATCAGCATCACTGCTTAAGTGATCAAATAAAATACTAAGGATTGAGTTTATGAACAGATTACACGTACAAAACTATGATTAAGCTGTATGTGGGCAGCGTATGCTGCTAGAATGTTTTATTGCCTGACAAAGGAGCAATAACATGAACAGAACTGACATCACCTGACCTGGTGCAAGTAACAAGACATTGCTGACACACAGAGATAAGCAGCAACTAAGCTTTGCACACAAAGGGTGTAGAGACTGTATAAACAGCAGGCGCTTGGAGGTGCAGTTGAGAAGCCTCAAGATCCTCCATGAACAAACAACAGTGCCATGGCTGATGCTTCTTCCAGAAATTGGTAACGGATATATTATCATTGCTTAATTTCTGTTAATAACTAGTGGCCTCACTATTATGTCTAATCACAATGATTAAGCTGTAAATGTGTAACTTTTGATTACTGAAATCCACAAAAGATACTTGTTAAATTCTGCTTAAATCTTTGCACTTCTTCACACACAAATGCATATATAATCTAGTTTATTTTACAACACAGACTGCTTATTAATTATTTCAAATTATAATTTTTTTTGATTATTCCTGCAATTAGTTTTTCTGCAGTTCTAATATGTTACACAAACATGGTCTGTTTGTATATCAATCAATGACCTCATTTTAATAACTGACCTCCCCTAAAAGGCAAAACATTCCTGGCATTGTGAAAGCTTGTTCTACTCAAGGAAACACGTTCCCTTGCTTTTTTGAAAAAAACTTTAGGTCCTAGGCTCTAAATCATACCTCCACATTCTGTCATTTCACCACAGTCACAAATTCAGACAGCGCAAACATGTTCACAAAAATGCATTACCGAGTATTTAAAGACTTCATGACATGCATCAATCAGAGAAACCACCAGGCTCTACATGTTAGAACAGAAGTCTTTGAAAATGTGTTATTGAGGATGCTGCACTAAGGGAGACTGGAAGAGCGTTCCATAAAGATGGTACACACAGTGCTTTAATCACAAGGCAATTTTTAACACTGAGAGCTTGGGATGCATTATTTTAACTTGTCATTAGCAAATTATTATCTGTAATATTTGTAATAAAATTATTCTATTGCAGTTGACTGTGGTAGATGAAAACAGTGCTGTTTAAACGGTCTTAACTTAAATCATCAGAACTGGTAACACTTTTGTTTAGGGATCCATTAGTAATTATAAACAATCTATGACCATGTTATTAATTATGCTATTAACAATTATAGAATATGTTTAGAAATAATAAGACTATTAAACATTTTGCCATTGTTTTTTTGTTTTTTGCTATTGTTTATAACGGCTCCCTAAACTCAAGTGTTACCTCAGCACTTAGGTTGGAAAATATTCCTCCTATAAAGGTCTAAACAGTGGCAGTATTTAGACCAGCCACTGTTTCGATCAATTGAACAGAACCCACAGCAGTTGAGTTATAGAGCCTCTGTTCCCTTATTCACCATTAATTAACAACGGGCAGGCCTACTAGCGATGCTAAACAAGCACACAGTACATTGACTTCAGCAATTCAGATGTACTGTGCTGTAGAGATCACACTGATACATTTTGTTGCTTTTTTTTTATGACCGTAATCCCTACATGAACTATGTGAAGCAAAAAAAAAAATAAACCACACTCTGGCAATGTATGTCACATCTCATTAATTTTAAAACTGACTGTCTGTATGTTTTTATGTGGCATAGAGGTATTACAACTGTGCAGTAAGTAAACTGGACTAAATTCAAGAAATACATATTTGAAATAAGATTACTGAAACAAGTATTTGATATCATTTGTGGATACATGCAGTACTTATGATGAATGTTGATGCACCAGCGCTCCACTCAGGCCTGACACTAAACAAGACGACACTCCTAACAACCATAAGAGGCGCTTTCACTGGTAGGTACTCAGGAATTGGCTCGGAGTCAAGGCAATTAGCCAGGACACCAAGGACAATTTAATACCTCCTTAATCAAAAATCTCTCACATCTTCTGGTTTGCTATTTTCTGACAAAAACACACTGAGACTTCACAAAGCTGAAGGGGTATTGTAGCCTGTGCTATTAACCATCAAGCAATCCAGGCTACCTCTCGCTTCAATTTAGCTGCTATCTCAATGTGTGACCCTGAGGTGTGAGCTGGCAGGTGAAATGAATTGGACTCTGATAGAAGACAATAAGAGGTTACATCACCAGATCTCTAAATCAAGCCCTGTTTATGAAGCTCAGTGCGATTGGAGGCAATGTGTTATTTACAGAAGGCCCCAAGTGGCAGCACAGGTGAGCACAGAGCAGCACCATTAACCCTGCGGGTGCTGAATGGCATGTATGCTGTCTTTTCTCCTAAACCTGCAGTGATCTTGAATGCAGGTAGTATCAAGAGATTACATCAGCACCAGGAGACTATTTTGTGTTAACACAAGATTAGCAATTATTTTATGAAATCTTGCAAGTGCTTCCATCTTGTTGTATAAAAGCATTTCAATGTGCATGTGCATATTGGATGCAAGACTCAACGCAGCGGAGGACAGTATTTATAAAAGTTGAAATGAACCAGTCCCGTTTAACTTACTACCCAATGTTCTCATATGTTGATTCTTTAGGAGCATGGCCTTGACTGAGGAGACACAAGGTGCAACACTGAGACACAGCCTGCACACCTGACCTCACTGCTATCTACAGCCATTAGCAGCTGTTATTTAAAAAGCAGGAACTCTTTCAGCCGTCCCCACAGGGGGTAAGTTTAACAGACATGCAGCTCTGGGATTCCCTTTGATGATTACAGAGCCTCATTTAAAGAGTTCAGTCCCTCTTGTGCTTATTAAAACACATAAGACGACCCTGTTATTCCATTGTGTGGAAAATGAAACAAGAGGGATTTCCCCCTCTAGACAGATGAACACCAGAAACAATCCACTCTTCACAGCTGAATATCAGTTGAATATCCAAGGTTAGTACCATGTGCCAAAGCCTAATTGACATAGAGGGTAGACTGTTTGCTCGGTGACCTGTGAGGACCCATTGAATTATTTAAGCCCTCCTGCTTAACATCAAAATTAATACAGTTCTGTCATCCAAGCACCTTGATTCATAACAAAAGGTTCAGAATCTGCTGTCTCTGCTGTACAAAATGTTAAAGAGACAGAAAATGTTCTACCTTCAGCATGCAGCTGTAGTGTACTGTACAATTCTGATGCATGTGTATATAGTAACCAAACATTTTCTTTGCAAAATTGCAACCTTTACATGTGCATTACATTTTTAATTAACTGCAAAATAATACTGTAAACAAAGGAAAGAATAATATTTCACACACTGCACTTGTGTTCATTCATTTTGCTGTATGATTCATTTAGCACCCAACATGGTTCATAGGCAACACTGTAGCTCTGTTTCCCAGGAAAGCTGGATAGCAACTGAAACAGAATCTTAAGAAAGAAGCCGTTTATGTGCTTAGAGCATGTATGTGTGCGTGTGTGTGGTGGACAGTGTTTGTGTGAGAGAGTTATGAGTGACAGACTACAGTATGAATCAATGTGTGGTTGATTGTGCATCTTTTTACTGTGAAAATAGCATTTGCTCAAGTGGCTGTTTTTTAACTTTCCAAAAATAATGCACCTCACTCAGCTGACAGACTGTATGAACCATTATCTTCTAAAGAGTATCGCTCTCAAACTTCTCTCCACTCATATAACCCAACTCATCCACACCTTCCACATTCCAGCAAAAACACTGTCAGCAAACTCTGCTCTTTTCAAATGAGCTGACACCATTTACAATTACTGGTACCCTGGACTCTTCACTATGTTTCGTTCTATTTTTCCTGCAGTAAAAAAGGTGAGGATTAGCATTTTGACCCACGAGAGATGGTTTTAGATTGTAGCCCAAGGCACAGTACAGTACTAATTAATTGCCTCTGTACAGAAATTATATGCGGTTTATGTTAAGAGGAATGAAACCACACTTCAGTAGGGAACTGCATGTATACTGGCAGCCTGTCAGCTACTGTAGTTATGAGCATGCAGGACTGGAGAGCAACAAGAGCCTGTTGTTGTCCTGATGCCATTTGGGAGGCACTGTGGAGATGCTTTGGTATGGACATGACTGTCTTGAACATATTTTTAAATAATACCTGTAGTTTAGATACTGGTTCTAATCACACTAAAAGTATTGCTCCTGTAGTGTCGAGGAGCTCAGAGTCCCATGGAGTGGACTGCCAAAATCCTTTCAACACTTGAGTCCAGGATACAAATTCACATACTGCAGCTTAGCCAATTCCACGTACCTCCATTATTCATCATCCGGTTCTCTTTTAACAACGCCACGTCAACGGAATTCACGGGTAATCAGCTCGGCTCCTCAATTAAACGCTAAGCATTTAAAAATCTACTTTCTTTGTAGTTTCAGTTCTGTCATCACACAGATATGTATATAGTCAAAGGGCTTTGCCAACGTTGCTACAACAATCCCAAGGTTGTCACATGACTACGTTCGCTCGCTAACATTTGTTATAACCGAATAAGACAGGTAAAACATTAGACCAAAAAGCAAATGTCAGATGGGATGTACTCCATTACAATGGGATGTCCCAAAGCAATCCCCACACTGGGTTCTCTATCAAGTAGTTACCAAGCTGTCAGGCCCACTCTAATACACAAGATGCTGGTGCAAGATCTGGGTCAGGATACTTAAATATTGATGCAGTCTGTAATGATTGATCTTATTGGTCCAGTATCTCATACATTTACTTACAATCATGTATAAGACATTTTTACACTTCCCTGTTTCTCAATGGTTATGGGTTCTGTTTCTCCAATTTTGAGTTATCACCATTTTCATCTTTGGATAAATTGTTCTGTGATCTTCTGCACAGATGTCTCCTCACTCTTATTTAAAGAATAGCAGCTAGCAGTCCTGTCCGTGGATCTGAAAAGCCACCACTTTGTGGATTTATCAACAGAACTCTTAAAGCCAAAGTTAATGGAAGAGCCACCCTGAGAAATCAGTCCTAAGGGTCAGCTCTCCACGCTCCACCCGGATTGCTTTGAAACTTCCCCGCTAACAAACCTGAAGACTTGGCCTGTGCAGCTGAACTGTGTGGATACAAACTTGCCCTTCAGCCCTCCTCACACTGGAGGCGTGGAGAGAGAATGTTCTTTACCGAGGAGTCACTCCTCCTTCATTGCCGTCTCCACATGACAGGCACTCCTGCTCCCTGACTGGTCAGTTCCATAGCAACTGGGGTGAGCGAGCAGAGAAATAATTTAACCAATCCATTAGATTGCAATGTATTGTATAATCTTTCACTTGGACTTACAGCTCACTAACTGCCTTCTAGTATTATTATGACAATATTAGGACTCTAACTGATACTAACTGATTTAACTAATACCCCCCCCCCCCCTCCCTCTCTCTCTCTCTCTCTCTCTCTCTCTCTCTCTCTCTCTCTCTCTCTCTCTCTCTCTCTTTTATCACGGTATACACAATATCTGCAAACAACGTGATATAGACAACCTGATTAGCATTAATAAGGAGGTCCAAGATTAATTATAATTGCAGTTTGTGAAACCAAGTAAAAACTGAAAAATGTACTAACAATTGTTTTGGCTTGATACATTTAATTTTTTTTTTTTCTACTTCACTGAGTGTCTAATAAAGTTTTATATCAAACAAATGAGATCAGTGATTCCAATGTAAAGCCCACTATAATAAAAAAAGGCACACAACTCTGACTAAAAGAAATAGTACAACAATAGAGAAATCACAGAGAGCAGCCAGAGGAGACCACTGTTAGGTTAGAGTACTGATGAAGGTCTTAACCAACCAATTGTGATTATATGGCATTGTGGTCACTGCAGCTGTGGTTATTTCCTGAGACCATCCTTACAGCACCTTTATACCAGTTTATATCAAAAAAGGAAAAATCACAGCCCGTCATCCATAATGCAGCAAGCCAGCAGCATGGTCCATTACTCTCACGTCCTCTACTATTATATAATAATATATGATTCATCTCAAAATCTGTATTTCTTGACAATCTGTTCATGAACGCATGAAAAATAAGAACTGTCACCTTAAGCAGAGTCCACAATCACAGTAAACAGTATGCAAGTGTGAATATGATTCATCTGAGCCTGATTCAGCTGCAAACTCACTTTATTTTTTTATAATTAGTTTTCTTTCCCTGCCTTGTATCCTGACCTTGGCACCTCTGTAAAATGAGGAAGAAGTGATTGCTACCAATTTATTTCCAAGATTGAGGTTTGCCTCTGGATTACTTTGAGTTGGACGGGTTCCATCACAGTTATTCCTGGGCATAGCAAAATTACTATCATTATTATTACAATCTACAGCTCTGGGAAAAATTAAGAGACCACTGCAAAATGATCAGTTTCTCTGGTTTTACTATTTATAGGTATGTGTTTGGGTAAAATGAACATTTTTGTTTTATTCTATAAACTACTGATAACATTTCTCCCAAATTCCAAATAAAAATATTGTCATTTAGAGCATTTATTTGCAGAAAATGACAACTGGTCAAAATAACAAAAAAGATGCAGTGTTGTCTGACCTTGAATAATGCAAAGAAAATAAGTTCATATTCATTTTTAAACAACACAATACTAATGTTTTAACTTAGGAAGAGTTCAGAAATCAATATTTGGTGGAATAATCCTGATTTTCAAGCACAGCTTTCATGCATCTTGGCATGCTCTCCACCAGTCCTTCACATTGATATTGGGTGACTTTCTGCCACTCCTGGCGCAAAAATTGAAGCAGCTCGGCTTTGCACCCCCAGATCATCACCGATCCTCCACCACATTTCACAGTGGGTGCGAGACATTGTGGCTTGTAGGCCTCTCCAGGTCTCCGTCTAACCATTAGATGACCAGGTGTTGGGCAAAGCTGAAAATTGGACACATCTGGGGGTGCTTCAGCAAGGCAGGAATCGGGCAGATTTGTCTTTGTGAAGGGCGCATGAATATAGCCAAGTACAAGGTTGTCCTGGAAGAAAACTTGCGTCCTTCTGCTTTGACAATGTTCCCCAACTCAGGATTGGTTTTTCCAGCAGGACAATGCTCCATGCCACACAGCCAGGTCAATCAAGGTGTGGATGGAGGACCACCAGATCAAGACCGTGTCATGGCCAGCCCAATCTCCAGACCTGAACCCCATTGAAAACCTCTGGAATGTGATCACGAGGAAGATGGATGGTCACAAGCCATCAAACAAAGCTGAGCTGCTTAAATTTTTTTATTTTCAATGTGAAAGACTGGTGGAGAGCATGCCAGGACGCATGAAAGCTGTGCTTGAAAATCAGGGTTATTCCACCAAATATTGATTTCTGAACTCTTCCTAAGTTAAAACATTAGTATTGTGTTGTTTAAAAATGAATATGAACTTATTTTCTTTGCATTATTCAAGGTCAGACAACACTGCATCTTTTTTGTTATTTTGACCAGTTGTCATTTTCTGCAAATAAATGCTCTAAATGACAATATTTTTATTTGGAATTTGGGAGAAATGTTATCAGTAGTTTATAGAATAAAACAAAAATGTTCATTTTACCCAAACACTTTCCTATAAATAGTAAAACCAGAGAAACTGATAATTTTGCAGTGGTCTCTTAATTTTTTCCAGAGCTGTATATTTCAATTAACAGTATGACAAAGCTTGCCATTCAACAGTGTAATCAATTGTTCCCTAAGGAATGAGCATTTAGCTTTTGCACTCTTAGCTACTTCCAGGGGAAGAGTCTTTTTTTTCTATTGTAATACTCAAATCATTAAGTGTAACTAAAAGCCTTATGTTACTTGTCCATGCTGTCAGCTAGCTATGTCCATCTGATCCTTCTTGTCTGTAAGTACTCTCCACGTTTATTATTATTGTTGATGTTTGTCTTGCTGAAATGAATGAGTGTTACTGCTGATCCTCAATCGGGCAGATGTTTGCCTTGCTGAAATGAATGAGTGTTACTGCTGATCCTCAATCCGGGAGATGTTTGTCTTGCTGAAATGAATGAGTGTTACTGCTGATCCTCAATCGGGCAGATGTTTGTCTTGCTGAAATGAATGAGTGTTACTGCTGATCCTCAATCGGGCAGATGTTTGTCTTGCTGAAATGAATGAGTGTTACTGCTGATCCTCAATCGGGCAGATGTTTGTCTTGCTGAAATGAATGAGTGTTACTGCTGATCCTCAATCGGGCAGATGTTTGTCTTGCTGAAATGAATGAGTGTTACTGCTGATCCTCAATCGGGCAGATGTTTGTCTTGCTGAAATGAATGAGTGTTACTGCTGATCCTCAATCGGGCAGATGTTTGTCTTGCTGAAATGAATGAGTGTTACTGCTGATCCTCAATCGGGCAGATGTTTGTCTTGCTGAAATGAATGAGTGTTACTGCTGATCCTCAATCGGGCAGATGTTTGTCTTGCTGAAATGAATGAGTGTTACTGCTGATCCTCAATCGGGCAGATGTTTGTCTTGCTGAAATGAATGAGTGTTACTGCTGATCCTCAATCGGGCAGATGTTTGTCTTGCTGAAATGAATGAGTGTTACTGCTGATCCTCAATCGGGCAGATGTTTGTCTTGCTGAAATGAATGAGTGTTACTGCTGATCCTCAATCGGGCAGATGTTTGTCTTGCTGAAATGAATGAGTGTTACTGCTGATCCTCAAT
>NC_054548.1:190000-237500 GCF_017654505.1 Polyodon spathula | reverse complement strand
TTTGGTGGTGCTAACACGGCCTTCACTTGCTAAAAACGCCATGATGTATAGGGGACAATTTTAAGTCCTGCATAAACTGGGTGCTATGGCCTTCATGCCGTCACAAACGCTTGATACATGAAACTCATTGTGCTTAATAGTAAAACATCTTAAAATATTTATTTTTAGACAGGCAAATGTTGTGTAATAGGACATTTTTTATTTTATTTGTTTAAACCAGGAAAAAATACAGCCCTACTTATAATTAATGCTTCTTTTTGTCGGTTTTTATTCATTTCATGTTTTGGTGCTTATTTTCAGCTATTTTCGAGTTTTATGTAAATTGTTTTTTTTCGGGACTTTTGATTTTTATGTACTGTATGAAATTATTGTTTTCGGTTACTTTACAAAATGCATGGGAATGCTTGTCAAAATTTGTATAGTAACTCGACAGTAGCTGCACACCTGCTTTCCTTTGCTGTCTTCCACAATTAAATCCTTATGCTCACAGGCATATTCTTCTTTTTTGTGTGTGTGTGTGTGTGTAGGCATGTTTTTACATTTCACCACAATTTCATATTCTGTTATAAACCCTCTGTATCTTAATTGTAATACATATTTATATCCCGCGAACAAGCCTCCATTCCTCATTGCAATCTCATTTTAAATCTGGCAAACAGTCTCCAATACAAATGTAGGGAAGTGCTGCACTCAATAGCTGGGGTGGGTTTAAAGTATTCAGAACGAATCAATGATAGATACAAGTCAATGTATTGTCCAGCTGCACTGGGAAAGGGTATCATTTATTAATTTAAAGTGCCACTGTTGCTACAATCGTTGTTGTGACAGAATAGAGTCTTGAAAGCTGCAGTTAAAGTGCTATTGCACACGTTTATTAACTAACACAAATATAACAGGAACAAATAAACACGGCACAAGGGCCAAAATAAAGAGTTTAAACAAAAACACAACAAGGATACAATCCAGCAGAAACACTTACAAACATCGGGCTGAGCAACACCTTCACTGGCTTTCCTCCTCCCAACACTCCCCACCCCCCACCCCCCAAACAAAGTGTGTCGATTCTCCATTTAGCACTAACTTACCTAATGCGGGAATGAGGCCACACCTGTGATTGTTGGGAGAAATGGATTTAACGCCATTCCTGCCAAACCTACATTCAAAGTATGCCTGTTTCATACCGGCAGGACTTCCACCCTGCTACAGGTGTTCACACGCAGAAAATTCTATTCATTTGTGTGAACAATTGGCTACAAAACGGTTCCATTTACCAGCTGAAAGCTGTAGATGTGTTGAATACGTTGTTGCCACTAATGTGTGCACTTGTCTTTCAGCAGACACACACGCACACACACACACACACACACACACACACACACACACATTGCATGTGCGCAGTTTTGTTATGCTGTAGGATTCTCATTGAAATTCCCAGGGATTCCAGAAGCCACATTGCATGATGACAGCTGGTTAAGTATTATTCTTCAATTAGGCAATTTGCTCATGGAAATCACTCCTTTGAGATAGGGGAACTTTTTTGTGTCACATCTAGTGTTTGCTTCCAGTTCTGTAACTAGTGTGGATGGACTGCAATCTGAATGATTAGCAGTATACAGTGGAGAACTTCATTATCAAAGCAGAAAAGAGTCACAAAAAAATTTAATTTAGTAAACTGATACTAAAGAGCTGTATCCCACAGAAATGTTAATGTGATTGTTAATGAAATACAGAGCACTTTTAAGTTGTTGGTCTAGTGTATATTTTTCACAGGCAAACTGCACACTCTATATGAAAACATATTACTAATACTTTCTAATGGGGTCATGTATCATAATTTGCATGGAAAACCAGTATCAAATGTATTACTGCAGCATATATCAGCTCATCTCTTCCCTGGGTTATGAAACTGCAGGTTAATTAATAATTAAGAAATCTGGAAGCAAGTTTTGTACATGTTCTGCATATTATAAATTCAGTGTGGTTTTAAGGAAGGTGCTATTCTGTGAGGAATGTGTAAAATACATTTCGTATTTTGTAATTGCTAGCATTGTTGTTCAGTGTTGTTCAATCATTTTAATTGTACACAAGTCATTTAAAACGGCATATTATGAATGTATGCCGGAAATCATTTTTTTATTGTGTATTCTGTTACTGTAATTTTGTTTAAGTGTAACATTTCATTTTCATACTGTACTATGATCTTATCTGTATTATCTAATTAAGGAAATGATATAAAGAAACAGGATCTGGAGTGTTATGTTCTGTAGGGAATAGGCAGAAGTTCACAGTCTTTATTTACAGGACAGTACTGCGGGTACAACTCACTAGTGGTCTACTACGCGCCAAAAACAACAAGAGGCTCCCCGTTCTGCAGTAGGACGCTAGGCAGCTGCTGCTTGCCTGACTAGAACCAAACCACGTTACTACATGGAGGAGCTATTATAGCATGCTTTAACAAAGATCATTTTTATTCACCACTAAGTTGTGTCATTTACACAGTATTTATTCTGAGAGGAACATACAGAATTGTGTGTCTTTAGATAGATATAGATATATTTGTATGTCTTTGTGTGTGTGTGTGTGTGTGTGTGTGTGTGTGTGTGTGTGTGTGTATATATATATTTATATATATTTAACACTATATGTATTTTTGCATAGGGATTTAGATTTCTCTTTCAAAAAATGAAATGCTATTTATATACAGCGTTCTCTTGTGTCAGAAACATAGTTTCTGCGAAGGATTGTATTTACTTTTGTGCTGCAGTGGAGCACCGGAGGGTGGAGTGGCAGATTATAGTCCTGAGTCCACAGGGAGATAGATGCCTGCTGGGAACCAGCTCACCGTTAACTGGCTAGCGATTCTGACCACTGTCCCAGTACTCTCATAGAACATAGGCTGGTCTGGGAAGATTAAAAAAGGAAGGCATGTCAGCAGAAAAAAGCACATCCACAATATTGTCTTACTTTATTTGAAGAATTAAAGCAAAGACCACACTAAACAACCCTAAAATAATTACCTTTATAGTTTTACTATAGAGCTAAAGGTGGCACTATTCCAAAGTCATTGTGCAACCGGAAAGTAGTTTCAATTTAGTTAACATTTCTTAGGTGGCTTTTATAAAGGATTGGTGGAAGAAAGCCAATCAAATCAAAGATAAATTACATTTCCCCCTTAGATTACACAGCATTTCCACAGTAACTAATAGAGACCACAGATACAGTGGCTTGCGAAAGTATTGACCCCCCCTTGGCATTTTTCCTATTTTGTTGCCTTACAACCTGGAATTAAAATTGATTTTTATTTGGATTTCATGTAATGGACATACACAAAATAGTCCAAACTGGTGAAGTGAAATGAAAAAAATAACTTGTTTCAAAAAATTCTAAAAAATAAATAACGGAAAAGTGGTGCGTGCATATGTATTCACCCCCTTTGCTATTAAGCCTCTAAATAAGATCTGGTGCAACCAATTACCTTCAGAAGTCACATAATTAGTTAAATAAAGTCCACCTGTGTGCAATCTAAGTGTCACATGATCTCAGTATAGATACACCTGTTCTGAAAGGCCCCAGAGTCTGCAACACCACTAAGCAAGGGGCACCACTAAGCAAGCAGCACCATGAAGACCAAGGAGCTCTCCAAACAGGTCAGGGACAAAGTTGTGGAGAAGTACATATCAGGGTTGGGTTATAAAAAAAATATCCGAAACTTTGAACATCCCATGGAGCTCCATTAAAGCCATTATTAAAAAATGGAAAGAATATGGCACCACAACAAATGTGGCAAGAGAGGGCCGCCCACCAAAACTCATGGACCAGGCAAGGAGGGCATTAATCAGAGAGGCAACAAAGAGACCAAAGATAACCCTGAAGGAGCTGCAAAGCTCCACAGCGGAGATTGGAGTATCTGTCCATAGGACCACTTTAAGCCGTACACTCCACAGAGCTGGGCTTTACGGAAGAGTGGCCAGAAAAAAGCCATTGCTTAAAGAAAAAAATAAGCAAACACATTTGGTGTTCGCCAAAAGGCATGTGGGAGACTCCCCAAACATATGGAAGAAGGTACTCTGGTCAGATGAGACTAAAATTGAGCTTTTTGGCCATCAAGGAAAACGCTATGTCTGGCGCAAACCCAACACCTCTCATCACCCCGAGAACACCATCCCCACAGTGAAGCATGGTGGTGGCAGCATCATGCTGTGGGGATGTTTTTCATCGGCAGGGACTGGGAAACTGGTCAGAATTGAAGGAATGATGGATGGCGCTAAATACAGGGAAATTCTTGAGGGAAACCTGTTTCAGTCTTCCAGAGATTTGAGACTGGGACGGAGGTTCACCTTCCAGCAGGACAATGACCCTAAGCATACTGCTAAAGCAACACTCGAGTGGTTTAAGGGGAAACATTTAAATGTCTTGGAATGGCCTAGTCAAAGCCCAGACCTCAATCCAATTGAGAATCTGTGGTATGACTTAAAGATTGCTGTACACCAGCGGAACCCATCCAACTTGAAGGAGCTGGAGCAGTTTTGCCTTGAAGAATGGGCAAAAATCCCAGTGGCTAGATGTGCCAAGCTTATAGATACATACCCCAAGAGACTTGCAGCTGTAATTGCTGCAAAAGGTGGCTCTACAAAGTATTGACTTTGGGGGGGGTGAATACTTATGCACGCTCAAGTTTTCGGTTTTTTTGGTCTTATTTCTGGTTTGTTTCCCAATAAAAAATATTTGCATCTTCAAAGTGGTAGGCATGTTGTGTAAATCAAATGATACAAACCCCCAAAAAATCAATTTTAATTCCAGGTTGTAAGGCAACAAAATAGGAAAAATGCCAAGGGGGGTCAATACTTTTGCAAGCCACTGTGTGTGTGTGTGTGTGTGTGTGTGTGTGTGTGTGATATATAATATATATATATATATATATATATATATAATATATATATATATATATATATATATATATAGCTCTTTTACAGAACAGTCTGATGTTTCATCAATTATAATTGCATAGTACACACTGTCCTGCACAAAACTACACAGCTTTTGGAGCACCTCGTTTGACATCAGAATGAGAATTTTATTAAGAAGTTCACGAGATCCATTTGTAAGATGTTCATTGCAGCCATTTGGTAACCTCAGGTACATCCTCAGTACATATCCTTGCATGCTGCATGTTTCTTGCTGACAGAAGACTACATACATGTTCTCCCTTTTCAGATGCAAATACACTCTGAGGAGCAGCACGGTGTACAGATTACTTTTCGTGGGATGAAAACCTTTTTAAAGCTTTGTTCCATGAGCAAAATCCGTTATTCACAAAGGCCACTAACGATTCTTTGTCCCTGCTTGTAGATGGGAGGAGATGTCCGGCAGCATCAGTTTTGCAGCATACAGAGCAAAATACACAATCCTTCACAATATCATATTCAATCCATTTATAGACCCCCAGCTTTGTTGAAATGATCTCCAGTTCCCTTGTTTTTTCAGCAGTCGGCTTGTCGCTTCTGGCTGCAGATTCTACTGTACTTGATGAAGATCTTTCGGTTCCTGCAGTTCTCCCACTGTTGATTTTAAACACAAATGTTTCCTTCTTGTTTGATGGATTACTGTACATCGCCTCACCGCGAATAGTGGTATAGTGGTCTAATCCTTCCGCTTTGACACTGTGCAGCCAAGTAAATGTACTACTGCCACCTAACAGTACCAGTTTAAAAGCTTGATTTCAGGGCAATATTTTTTAAATGACAGATCAATAATCACGTTTATCACTTAAAACAAATATGGTCGTGGCTCTCGCGTGCTGAGCACTGGCACATTTTTCACTGCGGGTGCTTGAGCACCTGCGGAGTCACACACAGTAACTTTTCACAGTAACTTTTCACAGACTTGCCTTTGCCTTGTGGATGATCATAGAAATATCTTGTTATTAACACTATCCTGACATCACCTTAAGTTAAAGAAAATACACAGACAAACAACACAATCATATAGCACTCCTGGGATATTTGCACTTGTTGCTGACTGAAAATCAAATGGCTTCCATCAAGCTCTCCCTTTGTATTCCCTGGGATAACATCCCTCCCTCACCATCATTCAATACACTCACCAGGAAACAAAGCTTTCCATCTGCAAGTAAATTTTTCCCTCAAAAAAGATGACCAACTAAATGGACAGTGTGAGGGAATGAGCTTCAAGTGCCCTTCCTTAAGTCGTATGGACAATTTCTGCATGTGTTCAGAAACTTCAGAAACGTTCCAAAATGTGGAAAGGCATGGCCTAAGTTTGCGAAAAATGTTTTGACTTGTGTCACAGTCATTTTTGTCCATGCTTTCTTCTGACTTTGCTGGAGTCACTACTATGGCTCATGATCTTTGAGTGATTCAAGTTACAGATGATCTCTATTGTGTAATGTGGCAAAGTGGCTGGTAAGGGGAACAGGTGTAGCAGTGCAGGAGTGACAGGCAGACAATAGTAATCCAGTGAAAAGTGCTTTATTTCTTTTCCAGGTCTGGTGACCATAAAATAAATAAATCCCTGGCGATACACAAAAATGTGTAACACACAGGGATAACAATAAACAGGGCACAGTCCCAAACAAAATGAACAGACGGTCACCAGTCCTGGGTGAGTGCAGTCGTGATGGTGGTCAGTGCAAACACAGATAGTGCGGTGTGCAGGGGTGCTCCGGACAGTGCTGACCCTCGGCGACAGCTCTGGAGTAGTGCTTTAACTGTGGGGTGGTGAAAGACACAGACAATTACACAGACAAACACAAGAAAACAACACGTAATTTCTCTTTACAACGAGAGCTCCTCTCTCGATCCTTTTCTCTCCAAACGTTAACCCAAACGAAGGAAAAGATCAGCGTTACCCTGGCCCCTATATGTACTCCCGCATGACATCTAGGTAAATGGTTGCAGCTGCCTTATTACTTGCAGCTGCCCCTCGTTTATCTTTCAGGTCAATACGGTCTTACAACAGAGTCTCGCTTCTTTTCAGGCTGACCCATTTCCCGGTCCAGGAAACGAACTGTCAGGCCAGCCCTTCCAGATACTTCTCCTCCCGTTCTTTAGCACCCTCACAGATCGGGAGAAAGATTTATCACCAGAACTCATTGTATTTCTGTCACATGTAAACAGAAAATTAAGCTGCACAATACAAATCAGTAAGAACCAAATCACGACTTGGCTGCCTATTATCATGTTTTTAAATTAAGACTAGCTTGTTGGACAAGCCCGATGGTTTTTAATCTTTATGAAAACAACCTTCATCTCTCTGCAGGTGACTGCTTCAGTTAATTGTGTATTAACCTTGGGCGTTTATTAAATGAAATTACCAGCTTTTGTTAAATGTGATTTATGTAAGGGAATGTATGCGCTCGAGAGATGAAGGGAAAGTTACAAGGAATAAAGTCTGATCGAGCACTGCTGTGTTTTAAACACCCCCACATGGATTATTGAGACGGATGTATTTATTATTAATTTTCCTTATTTTCACAGAACACATGGGCCATTTATTTATCCTCCTGCAACAACAGAGCTCCTCACTCACTTACCCTGTCACATTTATCTTTGAGTTGTGCAAATCCTACAACATGTACAGTATCCTCACTTAGTTTGCTTTTTAACAAAACAGCCTCGTTACTTACAGTTTGGGTTGACTCTTTCAAAGACATGCAAATCAATCAATCAATCAATATTAATAATAATAATAATACAAACCAACTAAGAACTACAAAGAATGTCCACCCCTTTCTTTCTACCATATTGTTTTATTCCTCTCAGAAAATGTGCACTTGCACCAGCTTAAATTTATGCAAAGTTCCCATCACTTTGTTTTTGTTTTTTTCTAAAAGACAATGTTAATATTGTAAGGTCAATATAAATATTTAGAGACTTACCTGCTCATAAAGGTTTTATTCCTAGTTTTATTAAAACATGAAAAGATCGACAGCTCCAACATCCCAGTAATACTATATTTTAAAATATTGGTTTTGTGGAGCACTGCATTACTGCTTTGTTTTATTCTCCACTTGTAAAATGTATTTTTTCCTTGTTCAGTATTGGTTGCTATAGGCATGCAGTATATTGTGCTTGTTCAGTATTGGTTGCTATAGGCACACAATATTTTTTCCTTGTTTAGTATTGGTTGCTATAGGCACACAGTATATTTTGCTTGTTCAGTGTTGGTTGCTATAGGCACACAGTATATTTTGCTTATTCAGTATTGGTTGCTATAGGCACACAGTATATTTTGCTTGTTCAGTGTTGGTTGCTATAGGCACACAGTATATTTTGCTTGTTCAGTATTGGTTGCTATAGGCACACAGTATATTTTGCTTGTTCAGTGTTGGTTGCTATAGGCACACAGTATATTTTGCTTGTTCAGTATTGGTTGCTATAGCCATATTGAATATGCCTGGATTCACAAGCCATGATCTTGGAGTACTTCACCGTCATGCTTATCAGGGTGTGTAAAGTCAGGTGTTTTTATGAAAAATGATGTCAGTATTGGTGCAACACAATTCAGATCCGTTTCCATTTGAGTGCAGTAGGTGCAGGCAGAGGAGAGACATAGATAACAGAGACTTCATCTGGCTATTAAATGGAGCGGAAATATACATTGTTTATATGTGTGTGTGTGTGTGTGTGTGTGTGTGTGTGTGTGTGTGTGTGTGTGTGTCTGTGTCTGTGTGTCTGTGTGTGTGTTTTTATTTACTTATGCTGTATTAGGTATATTTAAACTAACTATATAAAGTCATATTTACTATGCAACCTTGCCTCACTTATTTTCTTGACTCATTCATATAGTAAATATGTACTGCAGACTCAGCTCATAGTGGAAAATTAATTCCCCTTGTAAAGACTATTGTTACATCCAGCCTGCAGCTTTGGGCCTTATAGCCCTGTCGGTAACAAAAGTCTTCCCTCTGGGCAATCATTTTCCACTCTAGCCCCTCTCTCCAGTTCATCTTTACTGGAGAGATTGATTTGAGGGAATTTGCAATAAAACTATTGACCATAAACAGCGTCACAGGGGCAATAGCTGGGTCTATTTTTGATCATGTAGGTTTTAACCAATCACATGCCAGAATTTCTAAAGACCGACTGATTGCTATATATATATATATATATATATATATATATATATATATATATATATATATATATAATATATATATATAATATATATATATATATTGCTGAAAAAACAAAATTGACATTCTTGTAACTTTTTTTCCTCATTTTTAGTCTGTTTTTTTAAATACTGGAGGGTAGCTGGAATAAGGCTGGCTCGTGGGTAATGAACAGTTTAAATAGTTATTTGCTGCAAATACATAGGCATAAATATGGTGATGAATTAATTTTTATAGATGTTTTAAGCGCACTGAATGATCCTTTCAGAATCACCTATGAACATCATCAGTGATTAGAAAACACCTGCTACAGATCCACACAATTAAATACAACACAACACACATATTACAAATGTAATTCAGTCTTTGTACTTTACATTTGGATGTAATTGCATTGTGAATACAAACTTAAAACATAATCCCTGGCAAATGAAATGTAATACAAACAAGATATCATATTTTAATTACGAGAGCACAGTCAAAACCAATTGTGAGCATGCAGTCAAAAATCAACAATTTGATTTTACAATCAACTTTATTGTGACTTGGGTCTGCCGTGATCCCCTAATATACCCCCTTAAAATGTATTAATGTTAATCAGATGGACTTTCATAACACAACTCTGAACTTTCAAGTACAGTGCTCCCTCGCTATAACGCGAGTCTCGGGACACACACAATATGAACGTTATCAGTTATAACCGAAGAGCATTATAAACGGGGGTGGAGGCGGGTGCCTCGGGACACATATGAACACACATCTGACTAAAATGCAAAATAAAATAACTCCCTCTCTATAATGCACATATAGTGACCAAAAATTGTAACTTTCCATGAATTAACCATGCATAAAGCACCATAAGAACATAAGAACCTAAGAAAGTTTATAAACGAGAGGAGGCCATTTGACCCATCTGGCTTGTTTGATTGTTAGTAGCTTATTGATCCCAGAATCTCATCAACCAGCTTCTTGAAGGATTCCAGGGTATCAGGTTCAACAAGCGTGATTACCATGTAATCAATGCTTATAAATAAATAAATAAATAAACATTCCCACTCATGGATCATTTTAATTAACAGTTTTTAAACTATAAATAGCCTGGCTAAACGGTGGCCAGGAATTCAGTTTGAAGCGACAGACAACAAACCAAATACAAGAAGGGAATGGGCCATCCCAGGTTCAGCTGCCGGACTGGGGCTGAAGAGAAGCTGAAGAGTCTCGTCACACAGAGAAAGCCACAGCTCCTCTCGCAGCAAAAAAGCAAATGCATTAGGAAACATAACCACGTAATAGGCATCATATGTATTTAGTTATAGAATGAATGCTGAATAAGATGTCCGTGTTATAAAGTACCAGTGTCAGTTCAGATACCGTATCAAAAGGGAGAGACAGAAATGGAATTTAGACTGAGAAGTTGTTTATAGTTTGAACAACACCGGTACTGTATTTACTGTAGAAATATTGCATGAATCATTAGAATAGGGAATTGGGGGACGTGCTGTATGAGCATTATATCACAAGCGTGTTATAATCAAGAGCCTTACAGCGAGGGATCACTGTACTCACTCCAGTTTAATGAGCAGGTAGAAAGAAAGAACTGAGTTCTTCTCCTAGTTTGAGAATTCCTGATCCATTGTTTCTGAAAGGGTACATTGCTCTATATACTGTAGATACAGTAGAATATCGGTACCTCAGAATACTGGACCCTCTTCAAAAAGCATTATAATGACAGAACTGTTCTATACTGTTGTTAAGCCTAGAAAAGTCTGGTACAGTTTCATATGAAACTCTTATTCATAAACCTTATTTAAACAACTCAGGTGTTTTACTAATTAATAAGTGATAAAGGCATGAGTAGAAACTTTGGTCTTCTTAACTTAGTTTCAGCTTAGTTTCACCCCAGAATGTACAGAAATAGTACTAACTCTGTATAACCATGTATGCCCACTTTTATCCCTACAATGGAGTCATATACAGTGCCTATAGAAAGTATACACCCCCTTGAATTTTTTCACATTTTTTTGTGTCAGTGCCTCTGAGATTCATGCATTTAAATGATGATTTTTTCCACTTATCTACACACCATACTCCACACTGTTAAAGGGAAAAATGTTTTTATTGAGAAAAAAAAAATTCTACATTAAAAATACAAAACTGAAAGATCATAATTGGATAAGTCTCCACCCTCCTGAGTTAATACTTGATGGAAACTGTCTATCTGTTGAGATAGGTCTCTACAAACTTTGCACACCTAGATTTTGTAATATTTGACTATTCTTCTTTACAAAACTGTTCAAGCTCTGTCAAGTTCCTTGGGGAGCGTTAATAGACAGCAATCTTCAACTCATTCCATACATTTTTGATTGGATTAGGTGATTAGGTTGGGGCTCTGACTGGGCCTCTCAAGGACATTTACCTTTTTGTTCCATAGCTACTCCAGTGTAGCTTTGGCTGTGTGCTTTGGGTCGTTGTCATGCTGAAAGGTGAACTTCTGTCCCAGTTTCAGCTTTCTTGCAGAGGGCAGCAGGTTTTCCTCAAGGACTTCTCTGTACTTTGCTCCATTCATTATCCCTTCTATCCTGACAAGTGCCCCAGTCCCTGCCGATGAGAAACATCCCCATAACATGATGCTGCCACCACCATGCTTCACAACAGGGATGGTGTTTTTTGGGTGATGCGCTGTGTTGGGTTTGTGCCAAACCTAACACTTTGCATATAGGCCAAAAAGTTCCATTTTAGTTTTGTCAGACCACAAAACTTTTTGCCACAAGGCTACAGTGTTTTTTTTTTTTTTTTTTTTTTTGCATACTTCAAACAGGATTCAAGGTGGGCTTTCTTGAGTAATGGCTTCCCTCTTTCCACCCTACCATACAGGCCAGATTTGTGTCACATGCACACTTTGACCAGTTTTGGCCATAAAAGCCCGTAGCTCTTGCAAAGTTGCCACTGGCCTCTTGGTAGCCTCTTTGATCAGTCTCCTTCTTGCTCGGTCATCCAGTTTGGAGGGACGGCCTGATCTAGGCAGGGTCTTGGTAGTGCCATACACCTTCCACTTCTTAATAATCGTCTTGACCATGCTCCAAGGGATATTCAAGGCCTTTGATATTTTTTTTTATACCCATCCCCTGAACTGTGCCTTTCAACAACTTTGTCCTGGAGTTCTTTTGAAAGTGCTTTAGTGCTCATGGTTGAGTCTTTGCTTTGAAATACACTATCCAGCAGAGGAAACCTACAGGAACTGCTGAATTTATCCTGAAATCATGTGAATCACTACAATTTAACACAGGTGGAGGCCACTTAACTTGGTGTGAGATTTTGAAGGCGATTGGTTACACCTGAGCTAATTTTTGAATATTTTTTGTGGGAGGTAGAATGTGTAATTAAATGAAAAAAAAAAACTATTTTAATTCCAGGCTATAAGGCAACAAAAGGTGAAAATTCTGAAAGGGGTGTAGTTTTTCTATAGGCACTGTAGTAAATGTTACAGAGGTGGTTTCATTTGATGAATAATTTGTGCTGTATTTTGTTTAGCTGCTGTTAGCAGCAATGAATCTTTATTGATGTATCTCAATCAGTGCTTCTATTCACATTTAAATGCAAGAGATGTTTCATTACTCTACATTTGTAGAATGGGATTCAAGTAAAATGAAACACTTTACATAGAAATACATTTATAATGAATATGCTCAGGTCTTTATACCCAGTACAATTACAAACTCTATGGCTTACTTAACAATAACAGCCCTTCATCTGAGTCTGCTGGATGTGTTCCATGCATATTGATATTTTAACTAATACTTTGTCAATTGTGATGCAATTACACTTAAACAAATTCTGCACTTACATATATCATGCAGAAAGATAAAATACATTGAAACTATGTGCAAATACACATGTATTTACTATGTAACTACTATGTAAACATGCAGTAGTTAGAGACACTAACTGTAAAGTGTTATTTATATAAAATGTATAAATATAAAGTCATTTTTTAGCATTGTAGTTCTGTTTTGTATGATTTATCGGCACTCAAGGTCAGGCCTTTTGAATGATGTATTGCACAAGATCCTGCTCTCAGGATCATTTATACACAGACAATTGTAAGTGGGAGTTTGAATTAACCTTAGTAACCCACCCACGTGCTTAAACTCCTTTACTATGTGGGTTTGGAGGGAAATCACTTCTTATAGCAAACATAACACTCACTTTCGCTTGTTTGCTTCTGTAATGAAACTGGTTTTAATTTCACAATGTTGTATTGGGAAAGGCAGGTGTCACTGTGAAAATATATAACATGTCAAATGTATAATATTATAGTAACCCCTAACCAGGACTCATGACACTGGTGAGGCTTGTGAATATCATCTAACCCCGTTTACTGCCTGTTTCTGCAATGCTGGCTATCAATCACTAAGGGACAATTTTCCATGGTATGCCCTAACAAAAATAAGTTTCTGTTATTAATTGATTAAATGGCCACAGAGGGCATTGAAGCTGGGTGGAAGAGTGCTTCTCTGTAAACAACCCACTGGTGATCAGTCCAAATGAGAAATCAAATCAAACGTGTCTGAAATAAAATCCCAGCAGGGAGGCACTCTGCCCACAATGCTTTCCTTCTGAGGATGACATTTCCATCACTCGTTTGCTCAGGAAAAAAAGATAAATGTTCTATTTGATTATAATGGTTTCATCTAGAAACATGCACTCTATTGACAAACTGAATGTGCTGCGAAATATAGGGATTTGATTGGTAATGAACCTTAGATTTGGATTCCACTATCCACCTTGTAGTAAATTGGCCTTTATCTCAGAAAAAAAGAATGCATTTCTGTACAGATGACATTCAACTTTCTCAGAGCAAGAATTAGGTCAGCTTATAGAAATTTTGCCAATGTTCTTCAGTTTAACACTAACAAATCTGAACTGCTTCTAATAGGATCGAAAACTCAACTAAAGAATCTTAATATTACCGCCCCGAAGCTCGGAAACTGTCTGCTGCTGCCTTCCCCCACAGTACGAAGCCTTGGTCTACTTCTGGATAGCAACTTTTCCCTTGATACCCAAATCTCCTCGGTGGTCAAATCTTCCTTCTACCACCTCCATAACATCTCAAAGGTCCATCCCTACCTTTCCCTCTTGGATGCAGAGATACTCTGTCATGCATTCATGACTCGACTAATGCAACTCCCTCTATGGTGGTCTTCTGTCACGTGCCATAAACCGATTGCAGCTGGTTCAAAATGTCACTGCTAGGATCATTAACAGATGTAGATAAACATGATCACATTACCCTCTGTCTTGCCCAGCTGCACTGGCTACCTGTGAAGTTCAGGATTACTTTCAAAATTCTCCTGCTTGCCTACAAGGCCCTTCATCACACAGGTCCCGAGTACCTCTCCAACCTGCTAACCTGCTATGTCCCTGCCCGCAAGCTGAGGTCCTCTGACTCTGGCTTGCTTGTTATACCCAAGCAAAAGTGCACCACACTAGGAGAGAACTCTTTTAGTGTGTAAAGCTCCCACAGTCGCTCGCTTGAAATCAGCTCTCAAGACCCACTTGTTCTCTTTTTCTTTCCATGCTCTTTAAGCCTGATATCAGTTATTAGCTGTCGTCTAACTTGCTATTTCAGATTTTCCACTGTATCTTATGACACATGCATCCACTGTGTTTAGACCTCACTTCCTAGCCTTGTATTTAATGTACTATTCCTTGTATTTAAAGTATCTATGAAAGTTGCTATATAAAATAAAGATTGATTGATTGATTATCTTTCCCCGGAAGTGCTAAATGCTGACTGAATTCATGTTTTTAAATTCAATTCTCATGAAGATTTAAATATACATTAATCAAGTAAAAGAGCAGCATTGTGGTGCTTGGGGGAGGGACATGTGCAGTTCTGTTTCACGGCACCCAGACAGATTGTACGTTAACACAATGGAATAGACATTCTAATGTACTCACCCCTCATTAAAAACTAGCAAAGAAAATGAATAAGCATGATGGCTTCCCATATGTTATGTGTTTATTGCGATCAATGCAGAATGACTGTGTGAGATATTTGTTCTTCATTTTACCTCTAATAACATTCACACTAAAGGAATTGCATTGAACAAACAACCCAACCTAGAATCAAGAGGTTTCACTTTTTTAATGTTAATGTTTATTGATTTAGGTCTCAGAAACTTGATTCTGGACACATTTTTTATATGTTTGTTTTATTATCAAAATATGAACATGTATTTTTAAACATACATTGTACATTCACAGCATGTGTTTCTGGATATGCTTCCACAAAGTGCTCTGCAAGGGCACAGACCTGTTCACTTGTCATTTCACATGTTTCAAATCAACAACATCTGCAGCTGTTTTTTTTATTTTCTTTTGTCTTGCTGTAAGACCTGTGGATGTGAAAGGTTGTTCATTGTTATTTCGTGGAGGCTGAATACATGCTATGTCTGCTGGGTCATGTTCCTGTGAGGAAGGGCTGATGTCTTAATTCTCACTGCCATCACATATATTAGAATCTGTAATTAAATAAACAGGACATTACTTTTGAAGTTGATAAAAATACATATATAATAATAAGTACCACTGCCACGTATTATTAGTATTATTATTTAATATTAATGATGCATTATTATTTATATTATTACTGTTATTAGTATTCATAGTAGTCATAATAGTAGTAATGCATCAGTAATACTACGACTATTACCAATACTAATAATAATAATAATAATAATAATAATAATAATAATAATAATAATAATAATAATAAATACTACAAATAATAAATAGCACCAATAATAAAAATGCTAATAATAATAAATTGTTAGCAGAAAATGACTGTTCGCTATCTCTGTGCACCTGTTTCTCATAATCAGAGCTATTTTCCTCACTTTCTGGATCACTACTAACTGGAGGAATACAGGCAGTTTGTTGTTTATGTCCATAAAACACAGAGGGTTTAATATCAGCCATCCTATTTGCTAATGGATTACTCAGTAAATTTATATATTTTTCATGGGTAGGTTGCAGAATAAAATTAGGATTTTGCTGACATTTCGCAGACCTGTTTAAACATTAAATAAACCTAAGTAGACAGTATTTCAGAACACTATAAAGCCTAAAAACAGTGGTACTTGCTTCCTTACTAAAACAGAGTGTTGTCATTTGTTGAAGGCAAGCACACCCTGCAGTTGACTTGCCCATACATTAAGACTGCACGTTCTGCATCTACTGAAATGGTTGGAAGTTAAGGCAAAGCTTTTCCAAGTTATACAGATGTGGAACTCGATTAGAAACAGCTCCAGAACTCGTTTACCGAAGGGCCTCTGGCATGCTTTAATAAAGGCAGTGTATGCAGCACGTTCGTTATGTTATTTGTCCCATCCAATAATAAATTTGATTACTACCGAGTCAAAACAAAGAAAACGTGGTTATTTGGGTCAAAATTCCAACTGCGTAAAAGTAAGCAGCTGGTTGAAGCGAGGTGGCTGTGCCAGATCGTTGTAGTACTGATTTAACTTGCAGACAGGAATACTTTTTGTCTGCGCTGACTTTCCAGTTTGGTTTCTGAAAGCTGTTTATTTTATGTTCTGTTCAGCAGCCTCTCTATCAGCCTTTTGTTTAATGTATGATTCTGATGCTAAATAGCGATCGATTGTATTTACAAACGTATTTGCAAAACAATTACCTCCATCTGCATGTACAGTTTCTTTGGGAAATATTTTGACAGGATCAATCACCAAAATATACTTTGCTTTTTTTGCTTTGTCGTCCATTTCTGTTATTTTACCTCCAATGCTGAAAACGATTTTAGTAACCTAAATAAACACAATGCAGCACTGATTTTGTCCCACCCCCTACTGCACACTACAGGTCACAGAAAAACAGTACAGACACACTGATAGGCTGATTAAAACTTTGTTGTCATTTGAATGGTAAACAAGAAAGTTATCCGCTTTGGAGACTTTTTTTTGTAAATGTTATTTTTGTAAATGTTGTTTTTTTCTAAGTGCAATGCACACAGGACAGCGAAGGAATAAAAAAAGGTTATCTAGAGAAGGGAGATGCGTAGTTTGCATCTCTTGCGTTCTGCAGTAGTTTATTTAAACAAGTTTCTTTTTTTTTCTCACTGTACTTGTCCGGTATGCATTGCCCCCTAAAAGATGTGAAATTCATGGTAACCTCTCAATTTCACGATTTCCGTGAAATCCGCGAAATTGTGATTTAGGTAGACCCCTACTCATTTATATTAGATATTGCAAGCCTTACAAGATGTATGGGTACAGTGTATGTTTAGAAATACACCGATATATTTACGCACATCTACTTAAATTTAGTAGGTATACACAATATAATATATACAATCAATACCTTAAGCACCCAAATATTAAACAAAAAATCTACAACATCAGAGCTGTAAGCTTTTTCTTTTTTTTAAAAAAAAAAAAAAGCTTACCTTTCAGATTTACATGGGCACCACTCCACAACAGGAAGTCAAACTGTTTTATTGTTTCAAGTAGAGCATGAGGTTCCCAGCACCATCTGTTGGGTTGGAGGCTAACGTTTTATGTGTTTTTTACAACATACATTGTCCTCTTGTGTCTCACTTATTATTTAAGCCTTTAAAAACAATAGTTTTTAACATGAATGTTTAAACATACACCATACCATAGTTTAAGTGTGCTATTTTAGTAAATTCTCATTCAAATGGTACACCCTGTGATCATTTTCCAATGAATACAAGGGGGTGTGTGTTTAACAGCCAACCAGAAAGACTACAGAGCAGATCACTACAGATCCTCTTGACTTTCCGATTCACTATAAATAAGTTAGGTCCTTGTTGGAGAATTGTGCTGATAAGGCAAGTCAGAGCATATGACTGATATGCCTGTACCCAGCACCATTCACCTCCGTCCACTCAGCCAGGCAGTGTTTCTGCAGGTAATATGAACAGGGCTGACTCTTCGAGCTAGAACAATAAAGTGATGTGTAGCTAAGAAAATGATTTCTTAAACTGTCCATGTCATGCACGTGAGGAACAAGAGGCTTTTGTAATGTGCATGTGTGAGACCGCTGTGTTATTGCCAGTCAATACCTTTCCAAGCAGTTTAGGAATGTGTTTGTCTGACTTTTTATACAAGTGATTTATTGTTTGATCTTTCTCTGTGAAATGCTTTGCCATATCTATTATTACAGAGCTACATAAAACAGATTTTATTATCAGCTCCCCATTAGCTCCCCATTTATATCAGCGCACCAGCTTAAAGGCAGATGATTTAAAATTGAGGTAGAGAACATAATATACAGCTCAGCCCACAGGTACAAGAAGAAACAACAAGATTAAAAAATAACATGAATTCCATAAGAAATATATCAGTGTTACTGTAAAGACTAAAGAAACCCCAAAGCAGTACAAGCAAAGCAGAAGTTTGACACCTAGTTCAAACTTTCTCTATTGATAATAATAGTCATATAACAGGAAACTCAAAGAGAAACAGGACAGTACATGAGCATGTAGGGGTGTGTGTCTCATTCACCTCCTACAGCAGAAGCCACTGCATGAAATATAAAAGCTGTTGAGTAACTTGATCAAGGAATCATTTACAATTAGCCTAGTTGTGTGCTATCATGCATGACCCCTTGGTAAACGATTGCAGCTCCCTCTATTGCCTGCAGCTGCTACCTTGTTTACCTTCTGGGTTAATAAGTTCCTGCAACAGAGTCTCGCCTTCTTCCAGGTTGACCGACTTCCCGATCCAGGAAATGAACTGTCAGGCCAGCCAGTCCAAAGACTTCCCCTTTCGCTACTTAGCTCCCTCACAGGTCGGGAGGGAGATTTACAAACAGAACTCATTATCATTCTGTCACAATGTTAAATAAAAATGTCAAGAGCATGCTAGGGATGGAAACCTCTGCGAAGGCGCTACAACAACGATCTCCGGCCAGCCACCAAATAAGGTTTCTTTATTCATGGATGTATTGTATTGCCAGTCAATCAGACAGAGTTCAGTAATTAATGAGGCCATGTTCACGAGGCTCTTTCCCAAGTGCAATTGTAATGCCTTCTAAAACAAAGAGGAAATAATAATTTGTTTTGCAGTGCTTCTGTGCCTGAAACTAAATTCTCAAGTTCAAAGCATTTTCTACAGAATAAATTAGCAACTAAAGTTGAGTGCCACTTCACGCTCTGCTCCTGGGTCTGCTCCAGGGTCTGGGTTACAGTGGTCATTTTGCAGTTAGCACGCTGCTCCGGCTTTGCTCCTCACAGCTGCAGCCTCTCAAAGGGAACTATGTTTCTGCAGCAGTTAATTCTTTGTCTTGCCAGGAGGAAGTATGAGTTCTAGGAGGTCTCTGCCACTTCCTTTCTTGTTCTGCCTGCAGTGGGATCATTCAAAAAGCAATTAGATACTGCCCTGATGCCTGTGGCAGGCTCTGGCATGGGGTACAGAAGAGCCTCTTCATTAAATGCATTAAAGCCCACTCACACCAGACACATGAAAATAAGCAAACAAAACTTTTTTTTAAGACAAAAATATTGTTTGAGGCAGGGATAATGCAATATAAGGAATAATAAAGTAGCCACCCCTGTTTAAGGAGGGGATATTTATATGCAGCCAGCATTATTAAACACCCACCTAAAGCATGTGCTTCTGGATTATTTAATTGTTGCAACATTATGCAAGTATGAATGCTGTTGTATAAATTCATGGCTCAAATATGACACATTTAGCAGTATAGATGCATGGCTGAGGGTAAACTTGCACATAGGCTGCAACTTTTACAAATGATTGGGGGTGTTTGATGCAACAACCCCCACCCCCCTCCATATCTAGCAGTGCAAAAAACAAATCTCTTACCTTCATGCCTGTGTCATTGTGAAAGTGTTCCTTCTCACTGCGCTTCTGCTAATGAGGTAATTTATAACTGCTTCAAAGTCCACTGATTCTGCGTCTCTGAATATGAAGCACAGCAATGCTATTCAGGCTTGAGTCATTGTTCACTGAAGGAATGTTTTTAGGCAACGTAATGCAGAGAAAGACCGCTCACTGGTGCAGGTTGTGACTGGGATTGTTAGAACTAGTCAAATCAGTTTGAGTAACTTGGGAAACATATTACGAAATCTCAGATCTGACTTGAAAAATGTCAGAATGTCCTTGTGGCAGGAAACGGTGTTGTGGTGACGTCAGGTCAGGTCAGAAGGAGGAAGAATAACACACACCAGGTAAATGCTGCAGTTCAAAAGCCGTTTATTAAACAACAAAAATAAATAAAAGGTTTTAACAAAACAAACTCTTTCTCACAGAGCAAAACAAAAGAGAAGAACAAACAAATCACAAACACAAAAATAATAACAAACAGGTACCGGTTAGGCTGGTCATAGACTTCATAACTTTGGTCACAGACTAAATAACTTTATAATTAGTGGCCCCAAAACTGAAGCCTCTTTTTCTTCCTCCTTTTCACAGCAGCCTGCTCACTTGTGTGCAGGCTGTCTTACCTTACTGTTTGTCGCGTGTGATTGACTGCCTCTGTAGTATTGATTTAAAGGAGTCCGTGTGTATGTCTTTTCAGTCTACACTCTTGGGTGAACACAGTTCCTACACCGGGGGTAGGCCTCGCCGCATCCCCGCTGTCGAGTGATTACACCAGCCAGGGATGCATACCAGACTGCACAGCCCTGTTTTTCTGGGTCGTGCTCTGGATTAGCTGCAGTGCAGTTGTTTTAAACAACAACAGCCAACCAGCCGTGTATTCCTCCACTGGGCCGTGTATTTCATACACCCTGCAGTAGAGTAGACAACAGTGTGTCGGGCCTTGACAACAACAAACAACAATTCTCCCCTTTATTGGCTATGCCTTTTAGTGGAACTCCTTGACCCAAGCACTTTCTCTCCTCTTGTACCCCATGTTTCCGGTGTGAGTTAACCTTTAACCTTTGGGAAAACAAGCTTTCCAAGGTGTATATGAGTTACTGCATATGGCCTTATTTACCCCTGTAACTAGAAAACACGTCAGCCCAGATTGTTTAATCTTAGGATTACAACAGCCCAGCAATGCTTAAGCTTTTAATTTTATAGATGGGAAGAGTTTCTTTAGGACTTTAATCCAAGATAATTTGATTTCCGTACTAATAAAAGGAAGAAGCCCTTTTTCCATTACAAAAAGAAAAGAAGTAAACAGTATATTCTCCACTGATCAAAGGCTTCTGATTCTGGTCAGAGCCAACACATTCATACTCAACACTAATGCAAATATATCCCCACCAGAAGCAAGCCTGACTTGTAGTTTAGTGTGGTTAGTCTTGTTTTGTTGTTTGTCTTTTTCTGCTGTTTTCTTTCCCAGTGTTGCAAGACATTTATAATATGTTTTTGTTTGTATTTTTGTATTGGAAGACATATGACTTTCTAGAGTATTAATCCTTGGTAGTTCTGAGAGGGTCTCTACCACGGTATGTGGATTGATTAGGACCCCTCTATGTACATGAAATGATCCTTGAGATTTGTAGACATATTTCCAAGCTACTTCACCTCTTGAAATGTTCTCCTCAGCTAACCTGTTCTTCTATGCTGGTAGCGACAAGGCTGCCTTGCAACAAGCTGCTACACTCTTGTGTTTCTCTCAAGTCATTGTTCTGAGACACCCCTTGGCAGAGCCATTCATAAAGTTGTTGTTGTTTAGCAGATGCTTTATAAAACAAATTCCTGTTATGGTCCACGCATTGTTACGGATCATGCATTGTCACATTTTGTTATCACTGTAACAGGGAGATCCCTGTCGCTGGTTTGTGGAGTGTGTGTGTGTGCTTTTGAGAAAGCTGCTGGAACGTGCAACAGGAGACAGTGGGCTCGCCCTGCACTGAGCTGATCGAGAGGTCTGGATTGGCTGGGCGTGGAGCTCAAAAAGAGGCTGCACTCCAGCTCGGGGCTACTGCAGTGCCATTGACACACATACTGGCGCTGAGTGAGAGCTTTTGTTTGCATCAAGGAGCAGAGCATCCACTTCGCAGGACAGCTACTACGAAACAATTCCATTCCAAGACGGTGCCCAGCCGAGGTGGTGTGAAGAGATAGGAGTCTCCATGAGAAAACTGGGACTCTGGGAGCCCAGAATTAAGTCAGTTTAAGGGAAGTTGCTCCCACCTCAGTATAGAGATGGATACGTAGAGTAGCAGGTTCCTGGAGGGGCATTCCTTGTAGTGGGACTAGCGCATGCCATTTTGTGTGGCAAGCTTTTATTTTTAGATTTGTTTTGTTTTGATTTCTATAGTAAATATGACACTATGGCTACCATTGCACGTACCCTAGTGTCAGCGCTTGTGTTGTAAATAAATCTGCACATCCATGCTCTGTGTCAATACCAATGCTCCTTGTCTGTCTCAGTATTATCCAGTGATGACCCGCACATGTAGCACATCCCCTGTTACAATCACCATATGGGATACAACGGTCATTCTTACCGCTGCTGAGAGATGACCCAATACAAGCAGGAATCAATTAGTAATTGTGCTGGAAACTATTACACGACCGTAAAAAAGAATGTAGTGGGCTGGATTTAACATGAGTTACTGGCAGCTATTTAATGCTTTCCACTTTAACAATGTGAATGACAGTACAATGCTTTTCATTTATCAAGGTCAGAAGCTTATTTGAATTGCCTCAATTGATTGTGCATAGGTTTGCAACAGATTATTTTAATCAACAATAGCCGATGTTCGCAGCAATCCTCCTTAGTAAAGCACTCTTTGCACTATAGCCTTTACATTGACTTTTGTATAGTCAAAGGTTCCCAAGGTCAAATAAATGTACTCCTGATAGTGTATTAGTTGACCATGAAAGTGCGAGTTAAAAAAAAAAAAAAAGACAATTTGTGCTAAGATATTCACATCTAGATCCATAGGTAAGCCGCAGATAAGCAAATTCAATGAATGTTGAGTCATTTCATCCCTTCATCATCTCTGCCCATTCCTAGTGTACCCAATACAACATTCAACATTGAAACTACAAAGCTCCTCGGGGAGGGCTCTGTATTGTACGAGCATCATAAGGTATATTTCCAAATTAAGAGAAAACACTGAAATGTATTATTGTCAGTTTGTTTTTATTGTGTGTCAATGTCTTAGCAGTTCCAAGTTAAGTAACAAATTACATTTTTAAAACAATCTTTCTTTGGTCATGTATGTGTTAAATATACTGTCAACAACAGAACAGTTCTGTTATTGCCCTGAGTATTAACACAGTTTACTTTCTATGGCATTTGTAATGTTTGTGACAACAGTTCTATAAATTAAAAGTAGCTACTGAAGACCCAATTGACCAAAACACCTTTCATTTAAGATGGTGGTAACACTTTACATGTCTATAAGTACTGTGCATTTACATAGAAGTTACTTAGTAAACACGTGTGTACTTACATATAATTACAATGTTATTATGCATAGTCATATGTCAGTTTTTTTGCCATGATATAACCCTAATCCTAAACTAACCCTAACCATATTCCTATCCGTAACCCTACCCTAACAAACTCTAAAAGCGAGACAAAAAACGAACCAGGTAACTACAGACCAATAAGCCTGACTTCTAGTATATGGAAACTTATGGAAACTATAATAAGCTCCAAAATGGAAAATTACCTATATGGTAACAGTATCCTGGGAGACAGTCAGCATAGTTTTAGAAAAGGGAGATTGTGTCTAATTAACCTGATTGATTTTTTTTGAGGATGCAACATCGATAATGGATAATTGCAAAGGATATGACATAGTTTATTTAGATTCCCAGAAAGCTTTTAACAAAGTCCTGTATAAAAGATTAATTCTCAAACTGAATGCAGTAGGGATTCGAGGAAATGTATGCACATAGGTCTTCTGCTCTTCCTAATCTACATTAATGACTTAGATTCTGGTATAGTAAGCAAACTTGTTAAATTTGCAAACAACACAAAAATAGGAGGAGTGGCAAACAACGTTGCAGCAGGTCATTCAAAATTATCTAGACAGCATTCAGAACTGGGCAGACACATGGCAAATGACATTTAATAGAGAAAAGTGTAAGGTACTGCACGCAAGCAATAAAATGTGCATTATAAATACCATATGGGAGATACTGAAAAGCAACCTATGAAAAAGACCTAGCAGTTTATATTGACTCATCTAAACAATGTGGGGAAGCTATAAAAAAAGGCCAACAAAATGCCTGGATATAGTGTGAAAAGTGTTGAATTTATATCAAGGTTGAAGTAATGTTAAAACTATACAATGCATTAGTAAGACCTCATCTACAATATTGTGCTCAGTTCTGGTCACCTCGTTATCAAAAGGATAATGCTGCGCTAGAAAGAATGCAAAGACGACTGACCAGAATTATCCCGGGTTTAAAAGGCATGCCCAATGCAGACAGGCTCAGAGAATTGAATCTCTTCAGTCTTGAACAAAGAAGACTACTCTGCGACCTGATTCAAGCATTCAAAATGTAAAAGGTACTGACAATGTCAACCCAAGGGACTTTTTCAACCTGAACAAAGAAATAAGGACCAGGGGTCACAAATGGAGATTAGATAAAGGGGAAAATAGAAGGCACTTTTTACACAGAGAATTGAGGGTCTGGAATCAACTCCCCAGTAAGGTTATGGAAGCTGACACCCTGGGATCCTTCAAGAAGATGCCTGACGAAAATATGTTCTGATGTTCTTAAACGTAACCCAAACCCCCCTAACCCAAACTCTAAACCTCTAACCTTAACCCTTTGCTGATATAATTGGCTGACCTGAAGATATTCCATAAACTCAAGGCACCTTCCCCTCTACCTTCAATGTTTCAAAACCACTGTAGTCATTATTAAAAACAAATAATTAGAGCTGACAAGTGATTATAAATCTCAATTAATCTTAATTGTATACTTAATTGATAGAATTACTGCATCCATCTATTTTGTTTGTTTTATTAATTATTATTATTATTATTATTATTATTATTATTATTATTATTATTATTATTATTATTATTATTATTATTATTATTTACCCTGTTTTCCTATTTCTGGATTCTCTTTATAGTTTTATATTTATTTACAATCCAGCATTTGTTGTTAAATTGTTTAAACAAACTGCTAAATCACAATGGAGTCAGTTTATTACTCACCTTACTGCATTTACAATTATCAGCTTCTGTACAGTTTCCTTTACTCATAAATTGTTTTCATTGTCATTTATAGTAATAATAATAATAATAATAATAATAATTTTAAATTCTATTTTATTCATAACTTGAAATTGCCTAAACAAAACAAAACAATCACTGAGTAATGTTTATATCCTCCATAATTGTATTTCTATAATTATAAATAATATTTAAAATAAATTCAGTTATTGAAATAAAACAAAGCCACAGCGTTAATGGGTATGCAGTCGGTAGCTGTCCACTTTTCAACAGCACTGGTTATTGTATTGTACCTAGCTTGATTCACTGGCTTGCAGCGATACTGAATTTCAAAGACCGCTTTCATTGCTTGTTGTGTTGTTTTCTGTAGCAGAAGAGCTGCTAGAAGGTATATTTGAGAAGTGAAAGCATGTCCACCAGCACCCAGATGGCACAGCAGACTAGATGCACTTCTGTGATACTGGAATGCACTTTGACAGTAGATACAAGCAACTCTCTTTCTATCCAATGAACTGTCAGAAAGTTAACTTGCGTTAAAAGCACTTACTCTCCAAAACAATGTGCACAACAGACCTATGAATAATGCTATTAAATATGGAAAGGGTGTGCACTGAGATCATATTGTGGAACTGTTTTCTTTACTACCTGCAGAGGCATATCTTATGAATATGCAATGCTAACCAATCTATAACCAAGGGTATTGTTTTTGTGGGAAGAAATATCTTCCAGTATAAAATGCTGATGCTTTTGGTTTAAAATGGAGAACATTGGTGAAAATTAAAAGAAAAAAAAAAAACTCTCTCTCGCTGAATGTTGCTATTTCAACAGTGAACCTTTTGTCACTTGTTCCAAGCTGGGCCTGATGATTTAGTTTTTGCTTTGAATGCTGTTCCATCTGTTTGACCAAAGGCTATGAATGGAAGGAAGCACATTATTACACTAGATTTCTCCTCCAATGAGAATTTGCAGTTGTCCAATATATAATCCCCCAAAACCATACTGGTTCAGTATAGATTATTTTCAGCATTACTACATACTCAGCTTTAATACGAAAAAAAAAAAAAAACAAAACCTGTTAATAGCAATACACAAAGCAACAGCTCAATTTGGAAGCACACTTTAACATGTTTATTCTAGTTTGTAAACTGTGCATCCACGTTTGTTTACCTTTGGAGAAATAAAACCATGCAAACTTTGTGCAAAGATCTCTCTCTTGTAGCTGATTGTGTTGCATCGTTAATAAACAGATGCGTCTGTCCACTGTCGGAAAAAAGAATATTTAACACAAAAGACAGAATGTCCTCAGTCATGGAGAAGGCTTCAATATTCACGTTCTTCAATGCTATGTTAAGCATGCCTTCCCAAAAGTTACTTCCAGTTTCCCTGAAGCTATAAAACGCTTACCTATATCTTCCTTAAAGATGTGAATTGCATAAGATGGATCCATTTAGATTGCAATTGCATGAACTGAATGTCTGCCGTATGTAATGGAAATCTTCTATTCCTGCTCTAGCCCTTTCTAAAACCATGTTCTGCCTCTTTCTCCTCATTTTTCTGCCAGACTTGAGTGCTGCTTCTGTGAGGCACACTGCCCCCCTGGGCACATTTCCATTTCAGCTTTCAGATGCTCAGTGGGATGTGATTGGTTCAGCTATTACAACATTATTAATTTGTCAATGTTCATGTTCATATCAGAATCCCCCCAGCTGCGATAGTGCCATTAGGCCTGCACTAAAAGACAATGTATCTCTAACTACCATTCTCCAGTACCATTAAAGTACCAAATCTGCAATTTATGTCAAAGATCGGAGTGACCATACTGTAGTGCTTGCTTCTACACTCCAACACACAGCAAAAACATGTTCTATATCATTTTCTTCTTGCTGAGTTTTCTTGCTCTTTATGATCACAGAGGTATATTGTGGTGATCTGAAAGCAGTACTATTTGTTTGTCTTTGTTTTATATTCCTCTAGGCATCTGAACGTGGCAAGTTTTCATGATTCATCTATTTCTGTTCTGAATGTAACTGTATGCATGTTTTATCAACTTGATCTGTAAACTTTAACATGCAGTTTGTCAATCTGGGTTTCAATTCTCGACATCAATCTGCACTTTGAAGAAAAGTCAGAGCTTGATAGCCTCGCTGATCCTATACAGTAGATAAATGTATAGCCAAATAACTTGAACAAAATGTATACAGTGATAAGACTTTTGCATGGTGAAGGTGCATGACTGCAATCACCAACCTTGGACAAATACTGAAGTCAGAACATTTGATCTGAACCGCTGTATTCTTACTGCTGCTTAGAATCCATGTGTGTATTATTTTCTATTTCAGTCATCACACTGTGACTTCTAAAGTTCTCAGCCATGTCCATTCTCTCAGTACATCACGTGCACCAGAGTGCAACCATTATTCTGTTCCCCCTGCAACACTCTCCCCCCATGTGAATGTAAGAAATAACTGATCATTTTTGTGGTGTAACTTACTGACATGTTTTTGAGGACTGACCTTGCTACAGAAAACTTCTTTAGAAATCTACATGAGTTATGTTTCAAGTGGAGGGGTTTATGCTATTTTTGAAAACACTTAATATAATCCAGCTCCCTCTTTTAAATGCTCAAGCAATGTCAATATCACAGCCAGAAGACATTGGCAGCTGCTTACATTATGCAGATCAAAGTCAAGATTTACAGCTAGTGCTACCAAGAACAATGGTGATCTTTTCATACTGGAGAACACAGCATCCCTTGTTGGAAAAGGATGGCTATCTCATGATAAGGGCTGTGTAGTGAAGATGTTTTGCTGAACATTAAAGCTACATGCTTTATGTTAGGAGCACTCTTTTTGCTTGAAATGTGTTTCTCAATTAGGACAGAATGGTGACTTTTATCATTTCAAAAGATGATGCTTGACATCAAGGTTTGACATGCAGAACTTGACAGTAAAATGTAGGAAAGTAAAAGCCCTCAGTAGGATGAAATCTCTGGGAGACTGGTTGCTCTTATTAAATGACAACAATATTAACAAAGTAAGAAATCATGTGAGCCTGATTGTCCAGAATGTTCTTCTCTTTCTCTCCTTTGTTCTTTAGCTAACTACGAAGTAGCTACATAACTAATCTCTGCACACTTACTGAGCTTGATACCTGTCCTCATTTTACAAGCTACGAGCTCCATTCCTGCCAATTGACATTATTATACAGTTCCTACATCTCAGTTCCTATATCTAGTGAGCAGTAACGTCACATGCTATTGTGAGAGTCTGCATAGTTCCTATGTTGAATCTCAACTCTTTCTTTAAATGGCTCCAGTTTATGTGGCACTTAAAAAATAGTTACTTCTCATTATGAACAGCCTGGCTGACATGCTGACATACACATAAGGAGATACAGAATGAAATCGCTTGCTTTTTACTTTACATGTGTTTAGAGAAGCCTTTAAATGTATTTCTGAAATTCATTCTAATCAGTTGTAGTGCATGTTGAAAATGCCAGATTGGAAAAATGATTATCCCTATTATTACTTGCCACTGTTACCAAGTGTCAGTATGTTTTTAACACTGAATACAATTATTCTACAAAAGATTCCAAGGCCAATGCATAAAAAAATAGATACATGAATAAATACATGCATAAATATGGATTGCATTATGAGTCAATGTCTATTATGTTTGAGACTACTTCAAATTGAGAATAAGAGGTTTCCAAATTGAACAAAGTGCATTTTAAATAAGTGAGTCTCAGTAGGTCTGATACACATGCTATCATTATCAAATTTAATATCCTTTCAGCTGTTTTTTACTTTATTGCAGTTGTGTGTAAAGTCTATGTTGATCCCATTCACTGATTGTGCTAATTATTCAGCATGTGATGCCCTTTGATATCCTGTCACTTTCTTGCCTCCGCATCCAGAAGGCAGTGGTTTGATAGCGCTTGAAGGGATACGAGTGTTTAGACACAATTCCTTGAGTTCAGAGCCGGGCAGAGGCTCCCGTTTCCCCGTACCCCAGTGCAGCAATCATAAGGAGCTGCGATTCCTCTCTGTCGAAACACGAGAGATGATTATTGGTTTTCTGTCTTGATGTTTGAAATGAAACTGAGCCGTTACACATCAGAACATTGAAGTTACTTAAAGTGATCATATTTCTTTGTAATCTAATGAAGTAATCAGAATATGTTTAATGAGTTTTAAAGTCAAATTCTCTGCTCACATAAAAGGTACCCGTTATCTGATTTCTGTTGGTTTGTGACTGCAGCATTAAATACGTTCATACATGCTAGCATACATGAACAGCTGTAGTCAGTACTTATGCAGACAATACTTACATCCATAGAAACACACACATTTTGATTTGCTTCAAACAGCAATCAAAAGTATCTAAATAAAGGTTTAAATCTTCACATTTTCTATTTGTTGATTAATAATCCGCTCTACAGTCAATCGATTAATCACATCTTTTTTGCTCAGGATATGAAATTGCATTGAAAGACAATTACAGGTAATGCAAAGTATTAACAATGCTATTTACTGCAAATGTTTTATAATGCCAGCCAATGTTTAATATACAGTTAACTGCAGTAATGTGACAGTAATTTGAGAATTTGAAAATATTTGCTTCTAAGATAAACTGCCATGAAAGGAAAGCACGATGAGCAAATCAGTCTTTGTCTCTTCATTCTGAGATATTGTGAAATATTGGGTAAACCTTCCAGTTGCCTTTTGCCAAGGTCTATAGAAGTACTAATGGTATTCTATGTTATAAAGGGAGCTTGGGAAAAGTTTGCAATAATACAGCAAAATATAACACTTATTACCACACTGCAATATGATACTGCAATCACAAAACAGCTTTGCACAGGCCTAAAAAACCTGTGATCTTAACACAGACTATTCAACGCCCCATCCCTGCTTCAATACAAGCAAGTATATAACACATATGCATCACAATCAATTAAGGGAGAATTAGCACAAGTTAATTGCACTGTTTTTGTGAAACATCACACATTTCTCATGAGATTTTTTTAAAAACATGTCCTCATGAGTTTTTTTTTTTTTTTTTTTAAAAAAACCAGGAAACCTCTTGGGGGGGGGGGTTGTCATTATAGCTGCTGTTTGTCCGATACATCTAAAACATCACATGCAGCTACAGTACACAATACCCCTAGGAATGTATCCTTACTAACCCTGACTTAAAGAGACAGTCTATCTCGATATCTCATGCCTTATTCAGTATGCACGCTGAACCAATGCAATTAAGCATGTAGTGTCAGAACTGTACAGAAAGCCACATACTGAGCTGAATTAAAAGGAATGTTTTGGCCAATGCTGTTGTTCTTGCAGTACGTAATGTGCCACCTTTGAGGATGCTGTGTGGTTCTAGGTGCCTGTCATTGGTATATGAAACATGTCTATATCAGCCAATGTGTCTCTACTGAAGAATGTGCACACTCTGGTGATCTGCCACTTCGGATCCAGTTGACTTCTGTTTTGCTGGTAACACATTGACGTTCATTAGATGGTGCTGCCATTTACAGTAAAAAAAGGGACAATATAAAATGTAATTGGAAGGTACTGACTGTTTAAATTGTTTAAAACAGGTCCACCCCCTACCAAGTGTCAACCCTTTAGTGCTATAGATGAAATTGCTGGCTTCTCATGACATAGGTTCCAATGAAGTGTTGAGTGAAGATGAATAGGTGAATGCACAGAATGGGCTTGGGACTCCGGACCAAAAGAAAAGAGGATAGGCTGGTGTCCACAATGTAAACACAGGTAAAGCAGTTGTTTTAATAATAAGGAGGGCATATCATTATCTGTGCTAAAACCACTCTTATTAATGTAATATTTCAACTCATACAGCCTTACCACTGAAGCATCTTTAAGAAAATGCATTACAGATCCACATGGAGCAGTATGAGTGGATCAATATTACCTTGACAGTTTTCTCTGGTATCCTTCCCTCCACTCGATCCTTAGCCAGCTGATTGAGCAACCCGCACGGTTGATCACACCATTCAAGAATGAAGATGGGTGAAGATGCCTCTCTCACATCGATTCGAGTAGGAACACAAACGACAAGGATATCCTATAAGGTCATGGATGTTACAGCAATACTTTTATTATATAACCACAGCTAGGAAAAATACTGGAAGATTTTTATTGATCTAGTTAATACTATAGCCTGTTTATTAATACCCAAATTCCTGGCATCTCTCACAGATATAGACACTTGGAGCAAACCGCAGGATGCACCAGGCATCGTCACAGATTCACATTTGCTGGAGAATACGCCATTATTTTGTGGTAGCCATTTTTTTTTCACCAGCATTATAATAAACAACCCATTCATATATATATATATATATATATATATATAATATATATATATATATATATATATATATATATATATATATATATATATATATATATATGTGTGTGTGTGTGTTTTTCAGAGTGTTTTAAAATGTAATTGAAAGTGAGAATGATAGAAAGCATTTGATTGACATATACCAAGAAGCTCCTCTTTCCCTTATAACTATTTAATTGAATGTCTTTCACAGCTCTTTGTGTCTCGTCTTTGCTCACAAGGCATCGGTCCTGTGGGGCTTGCTTGGAGAACCTGGGCTGTGCAATGGCAGTGTAAACAGTGGTACATATGAATGCCCTCTCCCTTAGTCAGGAGTGGGTGTGTAATAACAGACCTCATGCAACAGCATTGGGAAACCTGCTCTATGCTTTTACCTATGCTTTCTTTTTACACGACTGGGCATTCCTTCTTTTAGTTTTCAGTTAAATTTAATTGTTTCACTTCTATTATTAAAAAGCACATTTAACACTGTCAGACAACTCGCATTCTTACACAATCTAAAATCCTCCTGAAGCAAAGCTCCAGGTGGCATTATTGGAATTTAAATATATCACCCCATGTTTAATTACTATCTGGATAATTTGAATTCTAAAGGAGAATTGCTTTTGCTTAAATAAAGCTTATCCAAATTACCCTGAGAAAACTGTGGTGGAACTCAAAGATAATTTTGTAACAGTGTGTCAAAACATGAGTCAAATACAAATGATTGCTCTTGCATGTGCTATAGCCAAACTAATCACAACAGTGCTTGTATCAGACCTAGAATGCTTCTCTACCTCTGTCTTTTCATATATCCTGGTTTATCTTGTTTCCTGGATCCCAGGAACATCAATGAACAAATACAATGGAAATCTCTGCATCTGTAAGAACTATGTTTCATGCAGATTTCTATTTATTGTATTATTCATTTTGCCTTAATGAGAGAGTCTTTCACAAGTGCCTGCATAGCTGCTCCCAGGGCAACAGTTCAGTCTGTCATTACATGCACAGAGACAAAGCTTATATATATGAGTGATCTTGCGGCTCGCCACACAGGTTCACACACGTTCTTTCCTATTCAAAGTCATGACCAGACACACAGGATTGAAAGGAACAGCGCTCATGCGCACTTTTAATAAACAAACTGAAATAAACAAAACAAACACCTAACTCCTATTTGGAGCACTATCTAAACATATGCAGGTCCCCTGCAGGACAGATAAGCTGTTTACCTGACATATAACACCAATACAGATTTTTATAAAACCAAACATATGTTTTACATAGACCTTTACAACTTCGAGACAGGCTCTACACTCCACTGCAGCAGCCCCGAACAGACTGACTGCTTTCTTTTTATATCCTGCACCTGGCTTTAATTTTTAAAAATTACCAGGTGTAGGTGATAATTAAACACAACAATTACCTTGTCCCTGCCATAAACAAATCATTTTTCGGTTTGCAGGCCTCCTGTCCTGCTACATCCTGTTACAATATATATGTGTGTGTACCCGTCAGGCTGATGCTGATGCTGTTATCTATTAGATAGTCTCTTTTCTCATGAAGCCATTAATCTCAAATACTACTTAACAGACAGCCATTCTTTAAACTGCTTAAGCTTGATGCCAAAAAAAAAAATTATTCAAGTAATTAATGCAGAGCTGTGTCATTTTGACTAAACTATTATTGATGTTTTAGCATGCAGGACTCACAGAAGGAGAGCTAATTAGGGATTTGGCATTCAAAATACAAGGATCAGTTTTAACTCTTCAGAATGTGCTTTGATTATATTGTGTTGCTTTATTTTTCCACTGATGCCTCCTCCACTGTTGTTACGCTGAGTCCCCTGATCACATTACTTCAGAGACTTCATGCTGTTAACACATTACATTAAAAGCATATAATGGGTAATTACAGTGTAGATATAAAGGCTTTTGTCTCTCTTTGGACTTACACATGTAGTTGCATTATAGCAGCATAACCAGTGCTACAACTACGGTGTTATTAAAATTATATATATATATATAATTTAAAATGCAACCTTGGTAAAGGGTGGCTTTACGGGGTTGACGTCAGACGAGAACAGAAACCAAAGCAATGAATGGAGGGGCAAAACAAACGCTACGGCGCTCAGTATTTTATTAATAAATAGAAAATAAAAGATTTAAAACACAACCAAGCTACACAAAACAAAAGGCGTGTTGGCCAAGCAAATACACAAATAACAAACAAGTAACGTGCTGGGGTGTAAGCCAGCCTGCTTAGCAATTGTTATTATTCTTAGTTATTTAATTGACCTCCTCACTCCCATTCTTTACTTCCAGACACACTCAACCCTGAGTGTAGAGAGCTCCAGGCTTTTATACAGGTGACCACCTCCCGACTAGCAACAATTAATCAATGAATTAACTCGGGAGATGGTCACCTTCTGCACAAGGTTTATATGAATGGGGATTTTAACCCCATTCATGTGACTATATTAACGCTGGTCTCACACAACAAATATTGGATTGCTTAGTCCGTCCACACAAACAAGTTGGTATATATATATATATATATATTATATATATAGATATATATATATATATATAATATATATATAGATATATAGATAGATTACTGTAATACTGGCTTTTGCCGTCATTAACATAAATTATAATACAAAAACAAAAGAACGGGACACTCCGCCACAAACCTATTAAATTTCAATGGGCTGAAGGGAATTCATATTGTGTGCTTTTATAAATGTGTTCCTTTAAATTGCTTTGCATACTTTGTCACAAGTCCTATTGATATTGTTTTCAAAATCTATTTTGAGTACAAAAATGAAAGTCATATTCAATTATAATTTTTGGAATCAAAGGAGTTTTGACACTGGATATAGTTATAGCAACTCAGCACATCAGAGTGCAAAGAGACCACTGCATCTATTATTATGCTATTAACTTTGTTGTAAAATTAGTCACAGTTGCAGTTTTTTTTTTTTTTTTTTTTTTTTTTAAACCGAAAGGTGAGCATCTCAGCGAGTTGATGCTGAAACAGCACAGCAATGTCATATGACTTTTTATGATAGAGACTAATACGTTGTTGGCAGTATCACATGACTATTTGGCACCCAAGGAAATGTAAAAAGCATTCTGGCCGTTATAACTTGCTGTTCTTTACAAACATAATGCTACTTGCGCAATTCTAAACATGATCTATCGAGGACTTCTTTCCATTCTATTTATTGATTTTACTGAGAGGAGAAATAATATAGCACCAAGTATAGATCAACAAGAAAAGGGTGTGCTGCACTGTGTAACATGGAAGGAATAGCACACACATACCTGCGGGGTGAAGGATAGTAATCACCCTTACATGCAGCCCAGGGTTTGATTATTGACTGCAGTAATCGTGATATGCTTGCCGAAGTATTACGTGGTCTGGGAAATGGTGGAGATACAGAACATACAGAGAAATAATGTGACTTCAAATGGATCCTAAAAAAAAAAGTTTATTCAGCATCAAATTCCTGATCAACAAACAGCTGGTTTGGTATGTTTTGTAGCTGGTGATAATCTAAGAACATATATATATATATATATATATATATATATATATATATATATATATATATATATATATATATATATATTACACACACACATTTATGCATACTCCAAATTGAATTATAAAAGGCAAGCAAGGAATCAAAACATATTTAACAGAACAAAGGGGAGCTAATTAGCGTTGCTAATAAGAAGTGAGAGCATTTGAAACCGTTGGTTACCAGTTTAAATATTTATGTTTGGTTTTGAAGTGTGAAACACACTTTCATCATCTACTGAAATGCTAGCTGCCATGCTGCAACGCCTGGTTTCCCACGGTGATCCCGCACTCTGCTGACAATGTGACGGCAGCTTTTTACAACGTTTAGACAATTCTGTACATGCCAATTTTTTAGCATTTAGCAGGTGATGTTTCTTTGTGTGATTCATAACTGAGTCTGTGGAAAATCTGTTAAAGTCCCATGTTGGAGTTATACTTCAGGCCAAAATAAAAAAGCAGAGACTGTAGCTACACAAAAAAAGTGGATTCCTGCATCACAAACACATTCTCCTGTGCAATATCCTACAGAGGTGCAGAATGATAACTTGAGCAGTGTCTGTTGTCTATTGACTGGGTGCTGGCATTGCAGCCTGTGAAAAGAAAACATGCTATTGATTTCACAGTGGAATCTCCTCCTGTGCTTGATATTTTAATGACAATCTCTTCCTCCCGGTACACAAGGCCCGGCTCTGCTACAGTGTGATCACTGAGGGAACGCAGCAGCTCCACCAATTTCTCATTTAAATGCATTGCCAGTCCTTTCAAACAGTGAGACTTGCATGTTCAGTGAAAGAGAAAGACTGCAGATTGCTGAGGGACAGAAAACCTGTCTGCTACATTTCTTATTTAAAAGGCGCTGTGAGTCCAGTCTAATTAAAAAAAAAAAAAAAAAAAATTTGAGTCCAGCAAAGTAGAAAGACTGAACATTGCACAGGCATTTGAGAATTCCTATTGAGATACTGTTTGTTAGAAGATGTTTGTATTTATATAACCCTTTGAGCTTATTTCGAAAGACCTTGACCCTGCTCTGATGAATGTTAGAACCACATAGCATAGGGGGAGAAGCAATCCAACTTTTCTAACGTGGATTATGATCTGTCACACTTCTGTAAAATACATTCTAAAACTTAACAGGAGCTACTGGGTACTGTTTTTAAAAGGGAAGCCTTGAGTTATTCCTTTTAAATATAGAGTACCTGTACCAGTCGTTCACAATCCTTTTGATAATAAAACTCAACCCAGTTTTATTAAGGTGCAGCCATCATTCAAATTCAAAATGTGTGCATTTGTTGTTTTTAAAAGGTTTTGTTTGTGCTGTTTACACATGCAAACACACAAGATGGTTTTGATAATGGCTTTCAAGTTAAATTTTCACTAAGTTTCATAAAAAACATGCTCAAATTAATAAACAAACAGGTGGTGCTTTGCTGTCAGAGACCTAGTTAATGATGTTCTCCGCTGTATGTTGCAAGTGTGTCCTTCAGCCAGGACAACACACGACACAGTATTTGTCAAAATGCCCTCCAGGTGTAACAGCCTTTTACCTGCACCCACTCAGAGCTCCTTAATACCTGTAACCGGACATTGATCTGAAAGCAGTTTGCAGAGTTACTAGATTCCAACACTGCAAAACAGAAAACAGTGAAGTTCAATTCCTTCCTCAGACTCACCTCTAATCTGACTCCAGCCTCCGCTGCAGCTGTGCCACTTCCTTTCTTAGCTTCTGTAACAAGGAGGAAGTGCTAGGTGTGTGGGTCATCACTCGCTGCACAGGTGCGCAGTTTCATTAAAAACAGATGCTGCCACTAGGATACCATGGTGCCGTTCAGAGGGGGAGTATATGTGACAGGGAGAGCCCCATCACTGGTTCCTGCGCAAATGGGTGCAGCTTGGACGTGGAACATGAGACATTTTGCTGGGCAACCAATTAAGCAGTCAGGTTTGCATTCCACTGAGCTGATCAGGAGGTCCAGATTTGCTGGGGTCGTGCCCTGGGAGATTGTGCGGAGCTCACAGCTCGAGGCTACTGCACGCTTGCACTTGCTAACAGAGGATTAACTACTACAGAACACTTCATCTGCAAGCTGGTGCTCCTGAAGGCATTGCCCAGTCAAGGCCGCCAGAAAGAAGCCAGAGTCCCCAGGAGGATACTGGGAATTCAGGAGCAACAGCAGTAGGTTAGTTTAGGGGAGGTTGATCCCAACCAGTATAGAGAGGGTTTCGTTGTGTAGTAGGTTCCTGGAGGGGGATTCTCTTTTAGTGGGACTAACACTAGCCTTGTGTGCCAAAATTTTATTTTGTCCTTTGTTTTGTTTTATTTTGTTTTATTAAAACTGACACTAGGGTTACCATTGCTGGTACTCTAGAGCTAGCACCTGTGCTCTGTGTCTGCCTCATTATTATCCAGCGACGACCCTTGTTACAGTTTCAAAAAACTCTGCCCAGAGGGAAGGAAAAAAAAAAAAAACACTTCACCACCTTGTACTCTACCCTCTACTTATGAGATGATGTTTTCAGTGCAGAAATTCACAAGAAATGGAAATGTGCAGTTCATTTTTAACATGTAAAACCTAAAACTCATTACTGAACACAAATTAAATGTGTTGGTCCCTTCGAGTCTATTTAACACTGCGGCTGTTCACATAATAAATGTGTATTCTTTTTTTATTTAAAAATTGTTTTCAGTATTTTTCATCCCCCAGACGACAATGAAATATATATATAAAATAGCCATTTTATACCCAGGATAAACCACTTTTAGAGGAACCTATGTTAGACACACACTGCGCTTCTTCATAGAAACATGAAATATGTACATTTTACAATTTGCCACTTAATATGATTATGGTACAGCTGATGAATATTTTCAGCTATCAAATGTAATCCTGACATTGTTTGTAATTGTGTAATGATTAGATTACATATGTAATTCATGTTTGAATTTAAGACGTGACTCTAGTTTTACACCTGTCTCATTGGCACAACTTTCCAGTAAGGACCTAGGGGACAGTGTCATCTGTGAAACAATACATTACAACTTGTCTTTGTGAATCGATAATCAAGTCAGGTAAGATGGATGCGAAATACAGAACGGAAACATCCATTCGCCCTTGAACTGTGTTGGAGAACTTTCTTTAAAAAATAACCTGTTACAAGTTACTGGGACACAACTGCAGCTGTTTCCAGTAACCTTTTCAGGTTACTTCTCAGACACAGCTTTTTATTTTTTTGGTTTCGTCAGGCTGCAGCTGGAGATATTCTTTGAAGAATCAGCTATTTAATCCATTCATTCCCTCCTCTGATGCCATTCTCTAAGTTCATGTGACATGTCCTGTTAGACATGCACTGTTAGACATGCACTTTTTGATTCCCAGGTATGCATTAGTCACTGTCCTTTTTTCTCTAAATAAAAACAACCACATTTCATTACCTGTCTGAAGAAGGAACCATTACATTTACAAGTTACTTAAAATGTAATCCGATTACAGCAATGCATTACTGCCCAGAACTGCCCTTCAATACCTCTGTCTAGCCACACTCAGGACTGTCTTTCAGCTGATCAAGAGTCATTTGAAAGTTTTTGCATTTAATCGTTGAGAAAATGCAACATGGTGCACAATTAACAGGATTTAATAACGTTTCTATGAAAAATACACAGATAAAGATACACATTACTCTAAAAGGCTAGTGATTTATTCCAGTATTGTGTGCTCATTAAAAATAAAAACTGAACATAAAGGGGCCCTGTGTAAATTCCATGAGACCGAAACAAACAAAATACAATCCTCTCTGGAAAAAAAGCAGCTTTGGTTGTGGTTGCAAGACACTTTAAAGCATATAACTTATTTTAGAGCTAATCAAATCACATCCAGCACACACGCAGAGGACATCCAATGAGATGGAGGTGGGAATATTATAGCAAACAGGAGCCGTTTCATCTGGAGACATCAGGGGGTTCGTGCTGGAGCTAGAGCCAGGATATATGGGATTCTCCGTGCCAGTGTCTCGACCCTGGCTAGCAAAAGGCCATTAGTTTGAATGCCTGCCTCTTCATTATACACACTAGGAGGGAGTTGAAAGAAATGCATCCTACAGTATGCGCTAGTCCTCCAGTTGCAGTTATATTGGTCCATTATTTTCCAGCCTTTCTGCACATTTGTCCATTTTAATAAAAAAATTGCCATCTAGACAGCTGGTTTAAACCCTTTCCTAGAACAGTCCGCTACCGAATGATCCCTGCATCGATTAACACTGGACATTGGCATGTGTGCATACTGAAGCAATGGACCCTGATTAGAGGACATTAGCATCTCGTAATTGACTGCACCAGGAATGTAAAACAAGTATAATTACCATAGTTACAATGTACTTAACATATACATCTTTTTTTAACTATGCATAATTACAATGTTATTATGCATAAAGTACCCATGTATTTACTAAGTAATTTTACAATTAGAGACATTAAATGAAAAGAGTGACCACATCAATGCCTTAACCAATCAGCTGCTTCCCCCAATGACTGACATGGTTTGCAGCCAGTGACATGCTGTTCATTTCCTCTGTGCTTTTGTTGTGGATAATGCTTTTGGTACATTTTTGCTCGAGACCCATTAAATAATAATCTGTCTGAACTATTTTTGTGATATACTTTTTATATTAAATCTATTTGTAAATCCCTCGTAAATCAAATGCAAGTGTCCACTTTTTGTGTATTCATGAAATAACTGAAGTAATATTGATTCTAAATTGCTCAAATAAAGTCTTTTTCTTGTCATTAATCAACAAGCTGCTTTTCCTGTTGACAAATGCTTTTATCCATTGACACGGCTCGATTCAGAAGGCACAACCGAGGTGAAACGACATGAAAGGGAAATAAAGCAGTAACTGTCTTCCTGAGAGAAAGGCATGGGAACGCTCTTTAACCTAGTGTAGTACCAGCTATCGTGATTCAAAATCAAAATACGGGTTTGCTACAAATGGAGAGCATGTAAGATAAATGGATTGATTTTGTTTGCTACAACTGCTTTAAATATGATCAGGAAACCCCTGCCTCTTGTATGGCAAACCCTAAACAAAGTATTCATAGTATTAAAGAACTGCCTGTGACTCTTCATAATGAACTGGGAATTGATAGATTGAGTATACTTTTCTGTGTGTGCTTTTTGACAGATGTAGACTTGGTATAAAATAGGATGTGAAGAATTTGGTCAAAACTTGCCAAGGTTAGTGCCTCTTCATCTTCACAGACTGTATACAGTAGAAGTTGATTCCATCAGCCATAATTGCCCACAGGCAGATGCTGTGCACTTGGTATTCCCAAGAAGCTGTGAAAGTGCTGGAAAAGCTAATACTGAAGAAACTCAAAATAGCACTCACATCAACACCGATTCCTTCCCACAAGCCCGTATCACAACAACACATCAACGGTCAAGCTGGATACACTTACAGGATCATGTCAGAGAGCAGAACGGATCGGTTTCTGTTGTGGCAGTGTAGCAGTGTGGAGGACCATGCAGTTAATAGCAAGCATCTTGAAGAACTACGGAGCTAACAATGAACAGGAGCAAACAATGATGACGGACCCAATCTCCTAAGGCAGCCTTGTTAATGAGGTTTATTAACTCCAGAAGAACACATGCTGTACATATACAATTAGTAAGGAATACAGTTCAGATACTGTAACAGTTTTATTGAGTGGTTCTGTTATTTTAGCATTGTGAGCACTGGGGCAAAAAAAGTAACTCAAAATAATGGGAATTCCATTTCAATCTATTGTACAAATAAAGCAGTGTAGATGATGTGCTAGACGCCCTGGAGCTTGGTGCACTGCATTCGCAAGCCTTAAGTACCTGCTCTTCCCTAAGCCAGCAGCACACCTGCAGTGCACCTCCACAGTCTTGCTACTCCTCAGGGGAAGCAGCCTGCAGAATCTAAAGACTGCGCTGGAATGTACTTCATCTGGGGAAGCAGAAAACAAAGCTGTGCCTTCAGGTAAAAACATGTTTACAGGCAATGACAATACAGAGCAGATACATATAGGAGCAATGGGGAAACAGAGCCACTGTATTGCTGTGTATTATTTTCTTCCTTTTGAACTTTGTGCCGGTTCCGTTTGCTTTTGTTATGCAAAACAGTCACAGAACGGAGCAAGTCTAGATTGGTTTCCTGAGTGAGGATCGGGACATGGAGCTGTAGTGAAAATGTACTTCGCCACCTGCTCTATAGCAGCCCGTAAACAACAGAAGAGCCTGAATAATAGAAATCTGTCTGCAGCAAACACGCATTTTCATTCAATGTTATATGTGGCAGGCACCCCTGTGATTGAATGCAGGGCATGCAAGTGACACTCACTGCTAACAGTAGGGCCATGCCTCCCCAGCTCAGAGTGGAATCATTCAAAGATAGTTTCAAAGTGGAACATACAATTGAATTACCATTCTAGTAGAAAAACTGAACATAACTGTCCAGAACATAAAACTCACTTTGAACTTAATTACCTAATTAATATTGGCCACTAGGGGGCAGGCACGTTTCCCGAGTAACTTGAGACAGTTAATGAAACAATGGACCAAACAAATGTGGGTGTTAGAACAGAGGGAATTAAAAGAAATGAAACCCACAGTTTTCATTTTAAGTACAGTATATGAGAGAAGCCTGCACTACACTGAACCAGCGTTGGTTTAAAATAAAACATGTTTCTACCTCTGGCTACAATACAGGGCAGCTTTGTTTAATCACGTGAAGCATCTATACTGTGTGTGTTCTTCTGTATACACATGGGTAGGCTGTCTAGATGCTAATATCTATTGCTTTGCATGTTTCCTCAAACATTCTAACTGTGGTACCCTGCTCTCCTTTTAAAAAAAAAAAAAAAAATAGTATTTGAGACTGTACCCTGGTGTTGCCAAATCGCTATACTTTGTATTGCTTTCCTGAGTTATATAACACTTTGCTGTGTTTTTACTATGGGACACCCTTAGTGTGTTCTAGTCAAATGCAAACTTGCAAAACTAGACAAGTAGAACAACACCGACAAGACAACTATATTAAATTGCCATTTCAGAGGGAAAGTGAACACAAAAATGAATATTCTAAACACCAAAAATTGTCGACAGCTATAGATGAGGTTTGTTCACACGTTTTAAATTGCCATTTTGAAGGTTAAAATCTATCTGAACAGTGGAAATTACCATGAGGCATATACCTGTAGGATGCAAATCGCTTTCTGAATTTAGAACAAAATGAATAACGTGTACACCATAGTGGCATTGCATTTTATCTGGCAAAAATATTTCCGCTACAAAAAATAAATAAGCATAATTTGAAAATAAATTAAGTAATGGGTTTTGTCACATAAATAATGATTTAATAGAAGTCTGTGTTAATAGAGGTCGGGGGAAATATTTGAGCTTTCACAAAATTTGCTTGGAAACCACAAGAAACTGTGATGCAGGGTACATGACACGCACCCACACACATTCCAGCCACAAGCTTTCTTTTCTTCAAGAGAAGCCCCTCATTTTTTCCCAGATATAGGTGTCTAAAATAAAACCCCAAAATGAATGTTTCTGTTGGTAAGTATTTATGAATGGCTGTACTATGCCATCCATGCAGTTCCTGATGAGAGAAATAAAACTGTTACAGTAGCTGTTTTTTCCCTATCTGTAAGTGTAGCTTTCTCTCTTATCTTCAGGTATTGTTTCCAAATCCAGCTATATTTACTTAATATTAGTCAGGCATAAATCTGTGTTAGACTTTCTACACCAGTGGCCCAAATATAATGCAACTGAACTACAGTACATACAAACAATTAGGTATACTTAACTTACTTAGTCTAGTAAACTCTGTTACACAGGTAAAGTTGTAATGATCCTGGCAAAGACGACAAACAGAAAATGCTGAGGAGTTTCAGACCAGGGAAAACCAGTTTTCATTGGTAAACTTCAGGCTGTTAATTAACACTAACACTGTTCAGAAGCATTTTCTTTTTTTTGTATTTGTATACTTGACAAAACAAACATACAACATCCCTTCCAGGTCAAAATGGCATAGATTGCTGTGGACAAGCCCTAATTACATGGGCTTGAAAAGCTGAAATGCAGTAACAATCAGAGTCAACTTTGCACATCGAATAATGATGCGAGTCAAGTCACAGCAATGGCTTCCTCTCGGGTGAGAATGCAGTGACAGCTGACTAAGAACACTGTGTAATTGCAGGATAATGCAAAGAACCACAGAGCTGTGCTCCATCGTTAACCAGATTCTCTGTGGTATACTGTGCTGTGCTGTGATGCTGTTCTCCTGCCCTGGCGCTGAGATGCTTGATTTGATGGGCTGTATATGTTAATCAACATGGAAAGATTGTGGGGGATGTAACAGAGACAGCACTCTGTGTCTGGCTTTTCGCTCACATGTATGTTTGCAGTAAAGAGACTGGTGCTATTTACGGTTCCTTGACCAGCTGTGGTGTGTCCCAGCAGAGCGTCTTGCTACAAAAAGGACCAAATAAGCCTGTACTGGTGATTTGGAGAAGGCGTCTGGTTGGAGTGGGTGTTGAGCCATCAAAATGAGTTTAAACCAATGATCACCATGTGTGAAGCCAGATTCAGGGTTTGCCATCTAGAGAACAGGGATTTGTTTAGGGATTTCTAAATCCCACTTTAAAAGTATAGCTGGGAAGGATGTGTCAGCAGGACCTCCTTTGTAGAAGGAGCAGTGCACTGCCGTGTTCATGGCAACCTTTGATTTTATATACATAACAGGTATTTTAAAAGCACATCCCAACCCTTGTCACAGTAAGGTTTGTTCTCTTTAAATAACAATATAAATATATGTAATGTATTTTTGTGATTCTTTACTCAACTGTGTAACTATGATTATCCAAAATGCACATATCCTGCACAGAGTAGACATCCAAATCCATGCTGTACAGAGTGAAAAATAACAGTTTATTTCACCACAATTATGACATGCTCGCTAAAGAAAATGCCAAAAGATTCTGAGTGATGGGACACTCACCTCCCATCTAACAGTCACCACAGATACTATGCAGCATCTGATACAGCAATAAAGAAAAAAGGGGACTGTCCAGAGTTAATATCCGAGAGTACACCAAGAGGCTTAAATTTATTGGGTTAGCACTCTAGAAGTTAACAATAGTTTCCCTAATATCCAACCCATAGCCACACAAAACAAAGTAAGACAACTGAAAAATAAGAAACCTAATAGAAACGAAGTAGGACACCCAAAACGTGTACAAATAAACTACAGTTAACAAAAAAGAAAGAACTCTTAATAACAACAACAACGCACAATAACTTAAGCTAAGGTTATAGCATAGTATTCTAATAAGCTGTAGGAAAACAGTTAATGAATAGCTCCTGCAAGTCGTCTCCTTAACATCCTACCCAGCTAACACAGATGTGAGAAACTAGACCATCAATATCATTGTTCACCATGCATGACACAGCGGTAACGCGTGTCACCACGTACGTGAATTCAATTGAACTCGCAGGAAAGTAAAACAAAAAATAGTCCAAAAAACAAACAGATGAAATCCCAAATATAATCGCCTCCCAGCGAAATGCGATTGTCCCGCGAACAAACTAAATGTCCATCCGATAAGAGAAGAAAAAAAATGATCCTCCAGGGGAAACCAACCAACCAAAAACAATGGATCACTCTCACCCAGTCCCGATCGCACGCTGCTGTGATAAACTCCAAATCCGTCGAAATCCTCCGCGTTGCAGACTTGATACAAAGTAACAAAACAAAATAAAAAAGACAAACAGGCTTGTGAAACCAAAGTATCAAAGAAAAATTATAAACTAAAATAACCCTGTGTTAAACCCACTGTGCTACAGTTTCTCTCTACAGCCAAACAACTCTACACACCAAACATAAGTGGAAGCACGTTAGACTACTTAAATTAGACGAGACAATAAAACCACTACTAAAGATACGTAAACCAAAATTCTAAATAATAAAATATCCAGTCTACAAAGCATACAGGAGAAATACGGGGTACCTTACCGCCCCTTCCAGCTCTTTAAATCCTGAGAGAACCCATACTCTGCCTCTAAAAGGTACGGCGAGCCTGAGGGACCACACGCGCGAAAAAGCGTTCAGAAATTCAGAGCCAATACACACAAACCAAACAAACCAAAGCCTCTCAACCTTCGTGAATAACTGCTTTTCATAAACACGTTTTCATAAACTGTGTCTTTAAAGAAGGTGGGGCTGGCAGAGTTGAAAGGTCACATTGTTTTAAATGAAACGAGGAAGGCTGCTCAGCCCCAGTATGTAGGGTTATTATTTAATATCTGTGGAAGGAGCCTAGCAATTTAGCCTATAACTCTTTTCCTGTTGAGAGGCTATGGCGACTGTGCTATTAAACAAACACAACAGTGTTTCACTCAAATGCTTCAACAACAGTGCTTCAGTTGTCTGTTTGCCTTTTACAGCACTCGTCTTTCACTGATGTCATTGTAATAGAAAGAGTCAGTCTGCTGCAGTCGGAAGGTTAATGGCCTGTCTGCCTTTTATAGCACTCTTCTTTCATGCATGGCATTGTAATAGAGAGAGTGTCTCAGAGGGTCAAGTGTCCATTGTGTTTGCAATAATTCTGATTTTAAAGTAATTGTGATTTGCTAAATTTAACTACAGAACCGAGCAGGAAGTTAACTGTACACGAGCAGCAGTTACAATACATACTGATCAGAAAACACTGTTTATTTCAACAATTTCATACCGGTGTCCTGGGGAATAAGCAGATTGAGCCCAGGGAATAAGTAGATCGGATTAACTAAAAATAAATCATTTAAAATGTTTGTTTAACAAATGTTATAGAAACTTGAGATGTTTTTGTTACATATTTAATGTGTAAACATTACTGTAAGGATAGGTATGCAAGCGATTATCAAAAAGTTAAAGCACGATTTTCAGTCTTGGGCAAAATTGAGCTCCATGCTGCTGTTACTAACTTAGGCCACTGATTTAGGTATCATGTTTGATGTATTTTTATTTTAACTATGATGTTAATGTTTTGTCTTTGTAAACTGTGATAGTTAATGCTAGGCCTATGCTACAATAATATTGTATGATTGTATGTCATTAGAATATATTACTAAAATATTGACAAAGATTGACAACTTTTTGACATGTAAAACATTTTAATATACAGTAAATAAATTGCAATCAACTACATCTGATTAACAACAACATTTTTACTGGCAGAAAAAAGCTGACAAGCATTTAACACTAGGCCTAGTATAAAGAGAGACATAAGTGACAGTATAACTAAACACTTTGCTACGCACATATATTTTACAGGCCCAAAATAAATAAATAAAAAAATGAAGTGATGTGTGAGCACATTACCATGTGATCTTGCAAATAGAATGACCAGATAGAAAATGTTGATTCATATAGTTAACCTCCCCTTTAATCAAACTGCTTCCGCACCTTCCTTTTGCCTCACTGCGTTTGCGTGATCCACTTTTTCCCCGGTCTACTAATTCCCTATGACACTGGTCCTAAAGAATATAAAGATATTTACACAACATAAGTTTGGATGATATGATAAATGTATCTTTGTAGAAAGGGTGATTTGTGTTAAATGGTATACTATATGCACAGGTAAATTCTACCTGCACATCCCTGAGCTCATGCATACTGCAATGGAAATAAGCAGTATCCATTAAACATTCAAGTGCTGGTGACAATCCCACTCACAATTCGATATGCTTTTTAATTGTGATAAAAAATATTTGCTTGCTTGTTTGTTTATTTATTTATTTATTTACTGAATATAAATACATGATTCCTTGAAAATTGTAGATATGTGCACATCAATCAAGCAATCCTAAAATATATAATTATTTTTAAGATACATATTTAAATAACAATTGAGAAAATATTGCAGTATCAAGAAAATTAACATGAAATACCATGACTGAGTGAAAGAAACAAAGAGTGTAAACTAAATACCCACCATGGGCCAATTTCCAGAAAGTTAATCATAATTGAGTCAGCTGTGCTAATTTGCGATCATTTGCAACTTTTTAAGCATCCCAAGCATACATGTTTTGAGCCACTTAATGAACTGGTTTAGTGGCTGGTGGATTTGCATGTGAAACTGCTGCTGCTCTCATTCCAGTTTAGGTTGAAGCGCTTTTCTTTATTTAAGTTTGGATAGGGACTAAGAAAGTCAACGATGAAGTAATTGCATATGCACGTGATCTACCTGTAAGCTGT